>NC_053161.1:2310000-2412500 GCF_016835505.1 Polypterus senegalus
CTTGTGTGCCTCAGTAAGTTACCGTCCTCTCGCTCTTACTTTTTTACCGTTCATCTAATGAATACACGGAGCATGGCTTTACCAAAACAATCATTGATCGCGAATAAAGAATCCATTATTCATGAAGCTTCAATAGGTAATCTGTCTTTCTGCGTTAACCGCATGTGTTTTCATACGTCTCAAAGTAAGGGGATGCGAGGTTAAAATGAATCGAGAAGCGCGCGTACATACTTAGTGCATCCCCTCTCGGGAATCGAACCTCGGACGTCGGGGCTACAGGCGAAGGCTCTACTATTGCGCCACGGCGTATGGTTTGTCTATTTGAGCGTAGCAGCGTAGCTCTTTGGAACTGTTGCTTTTTGTCTGCGCACTGCGTCAGTTCACGTGAGCCGCTGAATATGGTTTTATGTGTCACTCGCTCGCTTCTAATTCAATCAATCAATCAATCAACATTTATTTATATAGCACATATTCATACAAAAAAAATGTAGCTCAAAGTGCTTTACAAAATGAATAGAGTAATAGAAGACACAATAAAAGATAAACATAAGTCAACATTAATTAACATAGAATAAGAGTAAGGTCCGATGGCCAGGGTGGACAGAAAAACAAAAAACTCCAAAGCTGGAGAAAAAATAAAATCTGTAGGGGTTCCAGACCAAGAGACCGCCCAGTCCCCTCTGGGCATTCTACCTAACATAAATCATCATATTTTCATGGAAGGACCTGATGATGATGGTCACGTAGACTTCTGGCTTTCAGTCCATCATTGTTGGAGCATCATGATGCTTTGAGTAGGTGGTGGTGGCGCAGGCCGCCACCACAAAGAAACCGGAAAAAGAAACAGAAGAGAGAGTAGGGGTCAGTGCGGATTTTAGAGCCACCATGAATAGTTATTATGAAGAATTGAACATACAGAGTATCAGGATTATGTTAAAGTGAAGTTATAAAAAGGCCATGTTAAAGTAATGTGTTTTCAGCAGTGTTTTAAATTGCTCTACTGTATTTGCCTGGCGAATTCCTATTGGCAGGCTATTCCAGATTTTAGGTGCATAGCAGCAGAAGGCCGCCTCACCACTTCTTTTAAGTTTAGCTTTTGGAATTATAAGGAGACACTCATTTGAAGATCTAAGGTTACGATTTGGAATATAACGTGTCAGGCATTCCGATATATAAGATGGAGCGAGATTATTTAAGGCTTTATAAACCATAAGCAGTATTTTAAAGTCAATCCTGAATGACACAGGCAACCAGTGTAGTGACATCAAAACTGGAGAAATGTGTTCGGATTTTCTTTTCCCAGTTAGGATTCTAGCAGCTGCATTCTGCACTCGTTGCAAATGATTTATGTCTTTTTGGGTAGTCCTGAGAGGAGTGCGTTACAGTAATCTAGTCTACTGAAAACAAAAGCGTGAATTAATTTCTCAGCATCTTTCAATGATATAAGAGGTCTAACTTTAGCTATGTTTCTTAAATGAAAAATGCTGTCCTAGTGGTCTGATGAATATGCGATTTAAAATTCAGATTACAGTCAACGGTTACCCCTAAATTTTTACTTCCGTCTTAACTTTTAATCCTAGTGCATTAAGTTTATTTCTGATAACCTCGCTGAATCCATTATTGCCAATTACCAAAATTTCAGTTTTCTCTTTATTTAGTTTGAGAAAATTACTATTCATCCATTCAGAAATACCAGTAAGACATTGTGTTAGTGTATCGAAAGAGTCGGAGTCATCAGGTGCTATAGATAAGTACAGCTGTGTGTCATCAGCATAGCTGTGGTAGCTCACATTGTAACCTGAGATAATCTGACCTAACGGAAGCATATAGATTGAGAATAACAGCGGACCCAGGATAGAGCCTTGTGGAACACCATATCGGATATCATGTGTCTTTGAGATTTGATTACCACAACTCACAAAGAATTTTCTCCCTGCCAGGTAGGATTCAAACCAATTTAAGACACTGCCAGAGAGGCCCACCCATTGACTAAGGCGATTTCTAAGAATATTATGATCAATGGTGTCAAATGCAGCACTCAGATCTAAGAGGATGAGAACAGATAAATGGCCTCTGTCTGCATTTACCCGCAAGTCATTTACTACTTTAACAAGTGCAGTTTCTGTACTGTGATTTGTTCTGAAGCCTGACTGAAAAGTATCAAGAATAGCATGTTTATTTAGGTGGTCATTTAACTGCATAATGACTGCCTTCTCTAAAATTTTACTTAAGAAGGGCAGGTTAGAAATGGGTCTAAAATTTTCAAAGGCAGAGGGGTCAAGATTATGTTTCTTAAGAAGGGGTTTAACTACAGCAGTCTTAAGACAGTCTGGAAAGACCCCGTATCTAATGACAATTTACTATGTCCAGAATATTGTCAATTAGAACGCCTGATATTTCTTTGAAAAACCTGGTTGGTATTGGGTCAAGGACGCAGGTGGAGGATTTCAGTTGAGAGATTATACTATGTAATTCAGGTAAATCTATCCTGGTGAAAGCATTTAATTTGTTTATAACGGAGTACCGGGCTTTGGAGGTTCTGCAGTGTTGGGAGATATACTATGTTATCTCTAATATCATTAATTTTTTGAGTGAAAAATACAGCAATGTTCTCACAGGTTTCACTGGAAGTATTCTGTGGGCATTCCTTTGTGTTCCCTGGGTTTAACAGACGGTCAATTGTTGAAAATAAGACTCTGGGATTACTAGCATTGTTATTTATAATATTAGAGAAATAGCAGCGCCTCTCAAGACGGACAGTGTTATTGTATTCTGTTATTTTAACTTTTAATATTTCATAGTGGATAGTTAGTTTAGTTTTCCTCCATTTACGCTCAGCTCTACGACATTAATTGTTACGCTGCCTTCTTAATTATATAATGCATGTTTTCTTCAGTGCGTTTTGTAGCTCTTCTTGGTTTTCTACGTAATGCGTGATTACGTGAGAGGCGTGATGATGTCACACGAAACTCCGCCCCTCACGGCTTTCGAGCTCAACTCCATTACAGTAAATGGAGAAAAATAGCTTCTAGTTATGGCCATTATGCGTAGAATTTCAAAATGAAACCTGCCCAACTTTTGTAAGTAAGCTGTAAGGAATGAGCCTGCCAAATTTCAGCCTTCTACCCACACGGGAAGTTGGAGAATTAGTGATGAGTGAGTGAGTGAGGGCTTTGCCTTTTATTAGTACAGACTAGTAAAATACCAAGCCCAGCAGGAGAAGTAGTGTGTTAAAGAAGCAATGAAAAGAAAAGGAAACATTTTGAAAATAACGTAACCTGATTATCAATGTAATTGTTTTGTCACTGTTGTGAGTGATGAGTGTTGTTGTCATATTATATATATATATATATATATATATATATACACACACACACATATATATATATATCTATACATATACACATACATATATATATATATACATATATACATATATATATACATATATATATATATATATATATATATATATATACATATACATATACATATACATACATATACATACATTATATATATACATACATTATAAATATACATATATACACACACACATATATAAACATATATATATACATATACATACATATCTACATATATACACACACAGCTATTTCATATCAGTGCAATATATACTGTTTGTTAAAACAGTTGACTCATATATTACGTGCAATAACAAATCAAATCATTCAGTTGTCTTTGCTCATATGTCATTTTAGAGCTGGACGCCTGGCATCTTTTTGGGCCACAAGTTTGTTTCTGTTTGGTGTGAGGTTCTGTGTTGTGGAGATTCTCAGGATGGATTGCAGGTGCTCATCAGTGAGGCGACTCCTGTGTGCTGTTTTGTTAGTCTTTATCACTGAGAAGAGCTTCTCACACAGATATGTGCTACCAAACATGCACAAGGTTCGAGCCGCATGTAGACGGACTTTTTTTGTTCTTCAAAGTCACCAAAGCGCCGTGCAAACTCAGTGCGCAATAACTTGCAGCATCATAAGGTAGACTTGATTAACGCGTAAGTGTTCGCAAGGCAGCTGAAGCGCTGCATTATGGGATCTGCAGTTTATTGTGTTACCAGCTTCATATACCCGGCCATTAATAACAATAATACAGTATATAAAATGATCTCGGGCGGATATGATTACACGCCGGGCGGATGTGGCCCGCGCCCTTGAGTTTGACACATATGGACTAAATAGAACTTGAAAAGATATATTTTTTCAAATGTGATCGCGCAATTCAGATAGAGTTGACGCCAAGACTACAGCCTGCATGACTCAATGAGTCATCCTCCCTCGCTCTTACTTTTTACCGCTCATCTAATGAATACACTGAGTATGGCTTTACCAAAACAATCATTGATGGCTAATAAAGTATCCATTATTCGAGTATGTAGAGCGGATATATATATTTACATATATATATATATATATACCCGCGATCGCAGCGAGAAGTAGTGTTAAAAAGGTAGAAAAAGAAAAGGGAACATTTTAAAAATAACGTAACATGACTGTCAATATACAGTATTTGTTTTGTGAGTGTTACTGAGTGTTGCTGTCATCAAGGATTTGATTATCATTATTTCTTTCAATCAGGTTCGTATTTGTAGGATGTGTTGTGTTCAAGTTACATTCCGTGTTTGTCAATCGCTGTAAAGATGACAGGTTTCATTCGTCGATTCGTTTCTTACTGCATCAATAAACAGCTCGCCTTCTTCTTTATCTGAGACCTGACACACTGCATGCACGGGTTTTTACACTGTCTTCCTTTAGCGGACATTGACTTTTCCACCGTGTGCTTTGTTTCCACAGTAGCTGCATTTATGAATATGCTTATCAGACGCTTCATATTTTTGCTGCCTTTTCAATTGTGTTATTCGGTTTTGTTCAGCTTTTGGAACTGTTGCTTTTATCTGTGCACTGCGTCAGTTCACTGGAGCCACTCGGTGTACTTGCATCGAAGGTTCCCAGCTGTGCTGGTGCCATCTCGTGCTATGTCCATAGCTTTATTTAATGTTACCTTAGTCCTGGCACTTAAAACTTTCTCTCGCAGTTTCGCTGAGTTTGTGTCAAACACCACCCTGACCATCTCATCTTCCTCTCCATAAGCACAGTCCTTCACCTGTGAATATTTACCCGTGGCAGTTTGCTATTGGATTGCCGCTGACGGACGGCCTTATATGGGCAGGCACTAAGTTACAAACGCCAGCGGCAGCCTGTCTATGAACTTAATTTAAAGTGTAGGTTTACATCGTGCTTTGTTTCCGAAGTAGCAGAACTCATGAATATGGTTGTATATGTCACTCGCTCGCTTCTTATTGTTTCGCTGCCTTCTCAATTATATAATGCATGTTTTCTTGAGCGCTTTTTTGAGGTCTTCCTGGTTTTCGATGTACTGCGTGAATACGTGGGAGGCGTGATGATGTCACACGAAACTCCGCCCCCACGGCGTTGAAGCTCATCTCCATTACAGTAAATGGAGAAAAACTGCTTCCAGTTATGACCATTACGCGTAGAATTTCGATATAAAACCTGCCCAACTTTTGTAAGGAAGCTGTAAGGAATGAACCTGCCAAATTTCAGCCTTCCACCCACACGGGAAGTTGGAGAATTAGTGATGAGTGAGTGAGTGAGTGAGTGAGGGCTTTGCCTTTTATTAGTATAGATAATAATTATGAATATAGTAAACTATAAAGATGTGTATTACACTCTTTGCTTTCAGTGACTAAAATTAGGGAGGCTTTAGACTCTGAATAAGTGAAGATCTCCTTACACTTGTGGTCTTACATTACAGCTTTTATCCATGTTTTGTAATCAGTTCTCTAATCAACTTTTGCAATCATTAAATGCCACCATCTAATTCAGAAAACCAGCTTTCTCATTTAATTTGGCTCTGGTGAAATACCTTAAACAGTAAAAGGAAACTGACTGTTCAAACTACCACCCAATATCGCTGATGAACTCCAGGGCCAAACCTCTTGCAAAACTACTGATCTGGAACTTGCAAACTGTCACCCACTAATTAATTCACAATGATCAGAACAGTTTTAACCATTCCACATCCTAATTTTATTCTACATATGCTGCCAGTCTGCCCAGGCCAATGCAGGTTTGCTAGACTTACCTAACCTGGGCACAAATTCACATTTTAAGATCCATAGACCCCCACATATTAAAACATAACTCGCTCCCCTAACCTGTCTTGGACTACAGCCACAGAACAAGTCTAACCAAAATCTTATTTTACCCTTTATGATTAGGATACCTATATTTCCTCAAACGTAAGTTTTGCCTTCCTTTCCTTCAGGCCTTAAAATTTCTCAATTATCTTCTGATTAAATTTAGTCATTTCACGAAGTCTGCCAAAAAAGTGGCCTTATACTATTGTCTAGATTCTCTAGTGGCACACTTTTTTTTTTTACCAAAATCATCCCAAGGTACCCCACTATCTTACTAACCAAAAGCACATTCTGATACATGTGCTCAAGTGCCTTTGGGACCACTGGAGAAGCTGGTAAAAGAGCAGCTCCAAGATCAGCATTTGCAGACACAGCACTTAGTGAGCACTTTGGTGGCATCTCCAAGCCGCTTTAACTGCCCCTCTCTGCCTCAGAGGCATACTCATATGCCTACTATTCACCAGTGCTATAAGGCCTCGCTGGCGACTACACACCCAGGGCAGATGGACTCTAGTAGTCTGGAGACGCGTCTGAAGTGTTCTAAGTGCTGTGTCTGCAAACATAACAACCACTGGTTGATAAACACGGCTCTAGATGACTGTGGATACTTTCATACTGCTTGCATTTTTCATAAAGATGTTTTAGGTCTAATACCCTTGTCGCTGCCCACAACACTTCAACACTTTGAAACAGCAAACAGGGGAAACAAAAAAAAGCCATTACTTGTACCACATCCAGTTAGCCAACTCCATTTATCATAACAAGAGCAGAAAAATTTAGTGTGTAAACTCATCTGTGTCAGCTCGTCCTTGATCACTTGCCTCCTGTTGAATTCTTAAGTCAGATTGTTTTGGTCCAAACTTCTTTATCTTCTTTTTTTCTTAAAGTGAACGATTGATTGACCTATCACATTAGATTAAAAAAACTAAAACAATACTAATTTGCTGCCAATAAATGAAGGAGTGTTTAGGGCACAGAGAGCTGCGTCTCTAGAAAAATCTAAAAGCAACCATTTAAAGGGCAGCCTCAGGTCACCTGCTTGCCAAAAGATCAAGGACTGATATACACTCTCTCATTTGGCCAGTGTCCTTCACTCTTGAAATACATGTATCACACAGAAATTTAAAAAGTACAAGTTAGAACCGATTTTTAATGGATGTTGACATGCGTGGACACCAGGCACATTGTGCAAATACATTTATTTCACGATTATTTTGCATTATCTAATTAATTTAAGTACAGCTTTTTAAATATTCGGGGGGCGCACCCCTACACCCTGCATTATAAACTGCCACTGTTCAGTTTCAGTTTGTGCTAAACTGGTTTTACAGATTTTTGTTTGCATTTTTAGTTAAATGCTTTGCCCCACCATGAATAATGGTATAGAAATATTCCAAGATTTTTTGCAGCATGAATAATATTTACTAGATAGCAGAATACTATCCAGAGTGTCATTTTGGCTTACCAAATAAAGCAGATCATTAAACTCACCCTGAGCCAGACCCGAGCTTAACCATAATAATACAGAATTCAGCCCTAGAAACACAAAGTCAAGAAGGTTAAATACCCTGTATCAGTAGCTCAGTCTTACTTCATCCAGCCCACTGACAAGTACATTAAAGTATATTAGAATAGATATACATGATATTATTGTCTACCACTACTATCACTATCTTACTGTATTTTAAGGATTGTAAACCTATCTCTATCTCTATCCTCAATGTATTCCTTTCTTCTCATCTTTCTGCTTGATATTAATAAATTCACTAAATATTTCGACTTTGTTCAGAGTATGTCTCCTCTTTTCCCCCTGCTAAATATCAAGCAGAGATCAGATTCCGTCTTTATCATTTTCAAACAAATGTCAAGAAAAAAAACCAGTAAAACACTCCACCCTAATCTGAGACAGATAAGATGGGGTGTCTTTACCAGTTTTAGAATTGTAGCATTGGGTGTACTCCCTGCAAGTTGAAGTTGAGTTAGCAAAACGGTCACTACAACTTCATGGCTTCTAGCTGAACTTACTTACCCCTACTCCATTTCCAATCTCCGCTTCATGCGAGTGTAATTATCACCTTCCTAGTTTTAGTCCTCTTTTATTTTTTATCCTCTATGCATGGTGCTGGGTTAAAAGATACTTTGATACCAATCTGAACTGGTACAGCCACACTCCACTCTTCCACAAAAATATTTTCTATCTCCTCTTCTTCATTTGCCCCCACTGGGATCAGTTACTAAGACATATGAAGTTTCTTTATTTACCACTCTTTCCTCCTGTATGCTGCTAGGCATAAAGCAGCCTGTATACATTTATCTCTACACTTAATCCTCCCTGTCTAAAACTCTATTGTGGATCAGAATAAAAAAATCTACAGACAAAAATTAATCATAAGTATATTCCGTTCAGATTTGTGCATTACCTATCTATATCTTTTGCCCTATAAAAATTTTGTTGTGGAGCTGGTGATACACCTTACTGCTATCTCTGGTCTATAATGGCACCTGGTACTTACTTTGGAACTGTCCTCCTATCTACTTCTGATGTTTCCTAACTTTCGTTCCTCCATCTTCTATACAGAGGAGGATCTTCCATTTGAACACAACTGCTACTGACTAAGAAGTATCACATCTCCGGATAGGAACTGACCCTCTTTGTGCCAAGATGTAATATTTTTCAAAATGGTGCTCACTGAGCTCTCTGCTCCACACATTAATGGGTCGTTAAGCTCCAATATTAAAAATGAGTGTCAAACACTTAGCTTCTGGGAAGACAGGTGACATTGTGATCTGGATTTCTTTCATCAGTTTCTTTTTTTGATTTTCGAACAAATTTATTTTTGACATGGGCATTGTCTTTTTATTCCTATCTCAACATTTTCATCACAAGGCTGGGAGAAGGTGGAATTTGGGGTTCAGAAGAAACTCCATTTTTGTTTCCTCTCAATAAAGCCCCTGTTGTACCTAAACACTTGTACTGCCCTGTAAGAACAGCCATGACAACAGCAGCCAACAAAAAATGTGCTCCCTCTGGGTAAAACATAATTTTAGAGAGAATTAATAGATGAAAACTTGGGCGAAAGCACTGGAAGTTTATATATTAACTTATCTCTGTGATTCACTTTTAAACTCTACCCCTATTAGGTCACATAATATTGGGCTACTGCGGCTTTCTGTGAAAGAGAAACCTGTTCACGCAAGTTAGAATGACCAAAATGTACTTTATAGAAACATAAGGATTACAGAAGAAGGCTATATGACAATAGACACAAATAATACAAAATCTGTCCTTTTTCTTAGCTCACTACTTGTTAGAAAAAGTACTCCGTTAATTCTGGGTCAAAAATATCAAATGAAAAACAAACAAACAAACATGGAAGTCTCTTTGTAGACTTGGCTCCCAAAACTTTATGCAGGACATTTGGACATAGCTGCCTTGAGGATGTCCAATTATACGATTAGGAACTGCAGAGGAATGATCGATGACATAAGTCCCTCAAGACTTCTTAGCACACTTTCAAATTTTCTACTGTGCAGTGAACGGAATGGAAGGTTAACATATTTTTGCAGCCAATAGATGTATCTCTTTATTTCTTCTTTATTTTGTTGTGGTAATACAAAGATGAGATGTCAAATATACATCTATGCTGACTCCAACATTCTTTGTGTTTTTTTCTTTGTTTCTATGGTCCGAAACAATTTTTTTCCTCCTGGAGGTCACTATTGGTATGTTTTGCTATTCTTTTTCTTGTAGCTTTGATCAGGGTTTTATTTGCTTGTAGGCACTGTAAAAGTTGTACTTCTGGCTAAGAGCTCATCGGTTATCAACTCTTGCACATAACAAGAGCCTGCTGGAATGACTGGCATCTATGTATTATTCCTCTAAGCTTTGCCCCAAAGAACAACAACTACTGTATTACATTTTTTGCTTTACCATTCAAAACATTCCTATCCAACTCTTTCTATGATTTTGGGATGAATCCAGCTATTCTCATTGCATTCACCCCCACTTACTCCATCTCTTTACCCACTAATTCTTTACCTTTCATTCCATTTCCACAAATATCTCAGTTCAGATTCCAAACTACATTCATTATCAAATACACAGTAATTTATTTGTGCAACTTTGATCTCACTTTTCTCATTTCAAAATACATAAATTTATAAAATTATTATATGTCTGTATTTTCCAACTCTCCATTACACAGTCGCTTCTAAAATGATCATATACAGTAAAAGCTTGCATCAACCATTTTGTTCAGTACTTAGTAATTTGGAGCAAGTCCTAGTAGTACTAGGGTGTTGTACCGTGTTAGCCATTATGAATGTAGAGAAAGGCCAAATAAAATGACACCTTTTATTGACTAACTAAAAAGATTACAATATGCAAGCTTTTGAGGCGACTCAGGCCCCTTCTTCTCTTGCCTGAAGAAGGGGCCTGAGTTATATCGAAAGCTTGCATATTGTAATCTTTTAAGTGAGCAAATCTTAAAGTTTCTTCTGTATGCGTCACCCTTGCTATAGTATCACCGAGACTGCCCTTCAGCTCATATTCAACATTTTTCTAAAGTAACAGAATTTCAGCTTTCTTTCCAGAACAACTACATTGCAGACATTAAAGTGCATTTTACTACATTAGTATTTGGCATCCCTCTCATACTCTTTGAACAAACAAATGTCACGCTTGTCATTATTACTCCATATGCTTCAAGTATTTGCTCCAAAAATAAAAAAAAAAAAACAACAAATTTGCTCTGTAAGCAAACAAGAATTTATACATTAGCATTTTTTGTATTTAGTAGTGAATACAAGGCAGGTCTACTAAATACTTTAGTGTAAGTAATTAATTGTACAAACTCCATTTACTACAATACTGTGCAGGGTTACATTACAGTGCGTTAGAGAATACTTAAAAGCACTAAGTGTAAGACGGGAAAAAAATATACTGTAGATGGGATACTTGTCCATGCCATGACACTAATGAACTTGAACCATGTATACGTTGGATACAAAACTAAGGTAAAGTACCCAGAGAAAATCTATGAAACCCAAAGGAGAATGGCCAAACAATGATGACAAAGAGAAGTCTTCACAGTAGTTTAATATCTAAAAACATGCACATTAAAATACTGAAATACTCATTAGTATCAGCCAATGCATCCGTTCTGTCTCAGCGTGAATTGAGAAGTATATTGCAAAATGCAGCAAAACAGACAGCAACTACTGTAGCCATTTGCACAATCCATGTGTCTCAGATATAAAATTAAAAGCTCAATTTTTTTCCCAATGCCCCATTCTACACTGAAGAATGTTTATCTTTTATGAAAGGAAAAAAATATATTTTTGCTTGAATGCATGTTTATTTCCAATGCATTCTTGTTTATTTCAGGTCCAGCCAGGCCAATGTCAGAGAAAAAGAGACGACAGCTTATCATTATTTCTACATACATTTTAGCAAGAATGTGAGTGTGATCTTACGATATGCCACTTGTATTAAAAAAAGCAACAAAATGTAATGTTTTGCATTGCTCTTTAGCTGGCCAGGCAAGGGAGAGAGAACATGAAGATCTCCCAGCATGATTATGAGCAAACATGCATATACTTCTAAACTTGCTTATTTGCACTTGGGTTTGCAAAGTGGTATGTAAACAAACCACAAAACCTCTGGACAGAAGAAAACAAAGTATAGTTGTGTTTAATTTTTAGCATTGTGCAAAATGACCAAACACTGCAAAAAACAGAATGTCATATCCATTATCACGCACAATGGTGGAGGAGGGTGATTTAGGGCTAGTTCATAGCTGAAACTTACCGACACCTTGTAAACACTGAGTCAACCATAAACTCCTCTTTACACCAGAGTATTATACAGGATAACTGATACACCGTGGTGCCCAACTCCAGTTCTGGAGGACCGCAGTAGCTGCAGGTTTTCATTCTAACCCTTTTTTTAATTAGTGATCTGTTTTTGCTGCTGATTAACTTCTTTTGATGATACAAAAATAGTATTTCTTAGCAACAAACACCAGAGGTGGGTTTGGCATGGAGGGAATGACAGGCATACTTCATCCTCACTGTAATGTATAGTCGTGTATCTTTGATTTTGTGGGCCTGTTTTTCTGCCAAAGACCCTAGACAACTTGTCAGGATACATTATATCATGAACTCCAAGTATCAGCAGAAATTAAGTCAAACCCTGACAGCCTCTGCCAGAAAGCTTACACTGGGCCATAGCTGGATCTTACAGCAGGACAATAACCCAAACCACACCTCAGAATCAATATAAAAATGGTTCAGTGACCACAAAGTCAAGATTTTGCTATGGTCATCCAAGTCTCCTGACCTAAGCTCCATTGCAAACCTGCGTGATGTACTAAAGAGACCTTGAAATTTGAAGGATCAGAAGAGATTCAGAATAGATGAATGATCTCAATGTCTGTGGAACTTAATTAAGCAGTCCAGGAGAAGACTATAAACTACTATCGAGGCAAAGGAGGGCTGCACAAAGAATTGAATGAAGGGGTGCCAAAAAACTGGCACACATATTTCAAGAAAAATGTTTTATGATAAGAATTTCTAGTTCCTTTTAATAATTTTACTTCAACTAAATGTTAGATTTTTGCTAATATTTTAAATTAAAGATTAAGAAAATAAAACAAAAAAGTTTTGTATTTACAACCAATTTTGGTTTTATTTAATAAGGGTGCCACTAATAGTGGATACCAATGCCCAAGAAACGTAATTAACAAATTTCTCATGACACTTTATTTTCAATGAATACGGTTTCTCACAAGTACTTTCAAGTTTTGATCCTGTGCATATGCAGGATGGTGTGGAAAAACAACCTTCTAAGAAGAAAAAAAGTCTAAAGTGTATGTCACAATGCACATCTTCTAGATGATAGGTATGTCAGACTTAATGAACATAGTTGCTGATTTTGTCACCTGACCATGTCAATTTATACAACTGAAAATCACAGTGCATGTCAAATTTTTGTAAATATAAGCTGACCTTCCAGCACAGTTTTTTAACCTCTTTTTGTGACACCCAAGAGTGTGCTGCCTGACACAGCCTGTGCTATATGAAGGGCTATAAAGTATGCAAGTTTAGCCACAATATCAACCTCCCCAAACCCCACCATTCTGAACTAGTTGGAGTGAACCATTAGGTATGTCATATTATACGACTGTCCAACTCGTTAAGATTATGTACATGCAGGCTACGACTGAAATTCACTTGATGAGTCATGGAATATGACATAGTCTTAATAGGCAATAAATGATGTTCTTAATGGCAGCCGAAATTATATTTTAGGAATAAATGAAAACTAGTATATTGACACCATAAACACAATGAAATCCAACTCTAAAGGAAAGGTGTTCCTAAAAACAATAAAAAAAAACATATGTGCATCAATGTTCAGATTTCTTTTCCACTGCCATGGAAATAGAAAGCATTTTCCAGCGCCATAAGAAGAAAGGAAAGTAGTACAAGAAGTAAAACAAATCTCACAGGCCTGATTTTTAAATATTTTAATAGTCTGGCATTCCTTTTAATTGTGGACATTAAAGGCAAAAAATTCAAACTTTAACGTGGTTAAGGTTAATAAAAGAGAAAGAACATTCTACAAAAAATAAACAAGGTCCCTTCATAGTTTCCTAATCAGTGTGACTATTCCCCAGAAATATTCAATTAAACTTTTCTCAAATAGTCAATAAATGAGTAAAACTAAAAAATGCAAGATATTCTATCGTATGAATGGGACTAATGAAATGAGTACAAATGCTCTACGAAAGGTTTCAATGCTTCAAAAGATCAACCCGTACAGATTCCTAAAGGTTCTCCTCTTAGTTTTCTATTAAATAGTAACACTTAATGTTAACACATTATAATAACTTTCACTAATCTGTTACTAAAAAATATTAAACATACATAGATTAATTGTTTATGTCCATGGAAACAGGTATAAATGTCATCACACATTAGAAATACTTTTATTACTCACTAACAAACATATAATTCCTGATGCTTCTTCAGATGATTACATTTCATTTATTCATTAGTTGTAGTTCTGCAGTATCAAATCTAAAATTGAATATAACTGTCAATTGTAAAGATATATTAAGGAAGAAATGAAAGTTAACGCAAGGTGCTACTTTTGTCTGTTATTTGAAACTTCAGTAACTGAACTGTTCCAACTGGGGCATCTAGTGGCTAAAATTGACATTACCAGCATTTTAAAAACCAATTTGTTTTGCGCTTTTAATGTTTCACCATGTGGTTTCTTGAAGCATTGGGTTTACATTATCTTAAAAGGGTAACGTTTTCATCTTAAGATGGCACTGCAAAATGATGACTTTAGTGAAAGGTTTGAATAGTTTTGACAATATGCAGCTAAATTATATGAAAAATTTTTTCACTGTTAGTTTTTCCTTGCCACTTTAAAATGAATTATGCAGGTTTAAGAGTATGATCTTATATTAGACTTACACTTCAGTATAGTTCAGAGGATAGGTTATTCCAGTATGCAGTAGTATATTTTACATTCCTGAATTAGAAATAATAATTTAAATGCATTTCCCCATGTATACCTCACAGTACACATACATCAATTTGAGATATGTACTTATATTTTAAATGTTAATACAAACAATGCTTACTGAAGAAAGGTCATCAGCAAATTCTGGCAAAAATAAATAAAGATAAAAACATGATAATTTGGTGGTTTCTTAATACCCTATAGCATGTTTAAAATAAATACTCCAGTAGCTTGGAAATATTTTTATTATAAAAAGCAAGTATAACATATATATATATATACATACCAAAACAATATATGCTATAAAACAACAAATACTACTTCACAAATGTGGTAAGGAAAGTAATAGTACACAATAAAATGATAAATTATGGGAGGAACTTTTTAATGTTAAAATAATATCCACTATAGTTAAGAAAGTACTTTATGAGCATGCATTGACCAATGAAACTTATAAATGAAGGGGCTGCAGTTAAAAATTTAAAACAGGTGGTTTTTCAGACTGGACTTGATCACTGGAATTGACTTAAAAAGAGATTTCTGGAAACTGCAATCACAAAGAACGACGAGTATTTGCCAAAAGTTAAAAATGTCAAGAGTAATGAAAATGACCAACCTCAGACGATCAGTTTAAATTATTGATAATTGACAGATGACATGCCCTTTAACTCTGCAAACAAACTGAACACTGCAGTGTTTTTTGAAAGGTGTTATCTATATAAACCGCTCTACCAAAAACACTTTTTGCTGGTAGAATTAATTTAACAACTTGAAGCTGATGGACTGTACCAATGAGATATTAAACCAGTCTTTATATTATGTAATGCATATCTTAGAATAAAAGATCAAGCAGCTTTATAAGTGAGTAGCATCGTTCTGAAGACTACTTTACATGTGAGAGGAAACCAAAATTTTACATCTGACAGGGCCTTATGTAAAAAATTTGCTTATGAACAGAAATGTACTTAAGCCATTTCTTATGGAAAAGTCAGGATTTAAAAAACATGTACTTGCCATGAAACTTGGTTTAATGTTATGGCAAGTTTGACCAACCACAAGTCCTACGTAGTTTTTTGGTAGTGGAATTTTAGTGATACCAACTGGCAGGGCAATGAAAATACATAACATCTCATATCGTGCTCAATGACATGCCAGTCACATTCAGAAGTTTTTGAACCAATTACATTAGTTAATTGACATGTTCTCTCAATCCATCTTCATTGTTGGCATTAACCCCATCTGCTTAATGTTAATTCTTTTAGTGTGTAGCCTATGTTGTCTATAAAAAGGGTGTGCTGTGTGTTATAGAACACAACTGGTAATGGCAGCATTAGCTCTTTTGAAGGATATTGCCAATGGCAGGCTATACAAGGAGCAGGTTTTCAGGGATTGCCATAATTTTTTGGCTTTATGATAATGACTTCCTTATAGGCCGGTTTAGACTTCCTAGAACCATCTTCTTGGAGTCATGCGCTGAATTGCAACCTGCATTACAGAGTCCATAATGCAGAACCATGTGATCTCAGTTTCATTACAGGTTTTACCAATCATAGAGTATTTGGTGATGGATGATAATTAATCTTTCACTGGTTGACCAGTCAAGAATCTTACAATTTTCCCTGACCCATGTCACACCATCTGTATGAGGTGGTATAATTAAGCTGCTACACAGACATTGTATTTCCAATTTTCTTAGTCAGCACAAGCAAAACAAGAGTAAAAGGTAATTTGTAATGATTGCCTATTTTCCCTTATTAACTGGTTCAATTGACTGCAAACATGTCACAAGTAAAGCAAAGAATATAGTGAATTTGCTTTTCTAAAGAGACAGCACTTTCATTCAATTAATATACAAATAATATGCGATGTTCAAATATGAAAAACATTGTTGCAAAGTGACCTGGCTCATCCAATGATTCCTTTATTATACCAAATAATAGTGAGGGAAGCAAAGTTGTAGCCTGACATTTATACTTGTGCGCAGGAGGACAGAAGAACCATAAAAAAAAAAAAATCAAAATTTTTAGAGACCCAACTGTACTACTACATATTTACATCATAATCCACTATATAGTAAATTGTTTGCGATATAAATTTGCAATATGAATTCTCACATTAAAACATTTAGAACTTTTAAATTATGAAAGAGTAGACAGAATAACACTAAATACTGTACTTTTAAACTACTGAAAACAAATTTTAGTTTTTCCTTTTATTTTAATAACTAAATCAGCACATTCTAATTTTAAGAAATGAAAAAGTATACACATACAACTATCTGGTGTGACTAAGTTAACTGTTCTGAAATCTGGAGTGTATTCTGTAATTTATTTGCTTAATCAAAGCTATCATATTTTTGTTTTTTAAATATTTTGTCACAGAGTTTAATGGGATGTGTGGATGAGATTTGCTCAGATTGCCATGCCACTATTTGCACAGGCAGCCATAAGCTGTAGCCATGTGTACTACAGGATGAATTGCGCCTACTGAATTGCTCTTTTTGGATGACAAGAAGGCATATCAGACATGTAAAAGAGGAAAATACTGTAGCCAAACTATACAAGTTGAAGTCACCTCAACCAAGCTAAATATGAAACTATAAACTAATATGTAATTGAAATTTCTCTATCTGTTTTAAGGATAGGCAACATGAGAGTTGCTTTGGGCAGTACAGATTATAGTACTTGTTGATCTGTCCATCCTCTAAACTTTATCCAGGGCAGGGGGGCAGCTGGAGTCTATCCCACCAAGCAATGGGCAGAGGCAGGAGCAATCCCTGGAAAGGGTGCTAGCATGCACGTGTACAGTAAGGGCCAGATGTTTTGGCAGTGGCACAAATGTTATGTTATACAAACTTTGTTGCTTCAGCATTTTCGGATTTGTTTAAACATATTTCTATGGTATACTGAAAAACAATTATAAACATAAGTTTCAAAGGCTTTTACTGGCAAATACATCAAATGTATATAAAGAGTCAATATTTACAGTTTTGACCATTCTTCTTCTCAATTTCTACAATTTGCTCTGGCATGCTGGATATCAGCTTCTTGGTCAAATACTGCCTTTTTAGTGCTTGAAGTTGATCACAATTTGTGGGCTTTATGAGAAATGATCAAAGATACTCAATGGGATCTGGGGAGATTCCTGGCCATGTGTCGAAACTTTCAATGTTATGATTTCTGAGCCACTTTGTTATCACTTTTGCCTTGTGACATGGTGCTCCATCATGCTGGAAAATACATGGATCATCACCAAATTGCTCCTAGATTGTTGGGTGAAGTTGCTCTTGGAGAATGTTTTGATACCATTCTTTATTTATGGCAGTGCGAGTTTGCCCACTCCCTTTGATGAGAAGCAACGCCACACATGGATTGTCTCAGTATGTTTCACTGTTGGCACGACAGGACTCAATTTTAGCATTCATTCTTTGTCTTTCTCTGGACAATCAATTTTCCTGATGTCCCAAACAGTTGGAAGAACTTTGTTGCATCTGAAAAAATAACTCTGCACCAGTCTTCTGTCCAATCCTTGTACTTCCTGCAGAATTTCAGTTGGTCTTTGATGTTTTCTTGGAAAGAAGTGGCTTCTTTGCTGCCCTTCTTGACACAAGGCTGTTGTCCAAAAGTCTTTGCCTAACTGTGTGTGCAGAAGCACTCACACCCACCTGCAAATACTGAGCAAGCTCTGCACTGGTGGCAACATGATTCTGTAGCTGACTCCTCAGGAGGAGACAGTCCTGGCACTTGCTTGACACATTTAGCTGATCATTTTGTGCCAAGGCCAAAATAAGTGAAAATGGGTTTTTTTGATAAAGTCAACTTTTTGTGGTAATAAAGCTCTTTGCCATGAATTAATATGCATCTGATCAATTTCCACAATAGTATAAAAACAACCAGAAAAACTAAAGCCACAAGTTTTGCAAAAACAACATTTGTGTCACTGCTAAAACTTTTGCCCACTACTGTACATAACACCTAACCTGCATGTGCTTGGACTGAAGAAGGAGCAAACATATTGGGACCAAACTAAACAGGGAGCGCAGAAATTGATGAAAAAGTACACAAACACTGCTAACAATATTTAAATAACAGAAAACAATGCTTTTCAAAATTTTCTGATTTTAAGAAGTCAGAAAATTTACATATATCATAACTATCAGATGAACTTTACGCAGCTAGTTTGACAATTGGAAGCTTTAACTGTGATTTATTTGCTTCATCAAAAAGATTACATTTTTTTTTTTTTAATATTTTGTTGCAGCCTAGGAGAATGTTTGATGTGTGACAGAAATTTGCTCAGACTGCCACACCACTGTTTGTACAGTAGATACATGCAGTCATACGTAAGCCATGTGCACACTACTATTTTAATTGCTCATGTTGACTACTAAAGATATGTTTTCTGACTGGAGTGTGTATCAGAAATGTAAAAGAGATTGTTAAATAACAAATAAGAAGATGAAGAAACCTCTCTCAAGTTAAATCTAAAACAGTAATCTGTAAATGAAATTGTACAGAGTATTTCACTGCCTATTTTAAGGATAGGTTGACATGTAACAGAGATTTGCTCTGGGCAGGACAGATTAATAGGTATTCTTTGATCGAACCTTCCTCTAAATCCGCTCATCAATGGCAGGGGCAGCAGGAGCCTATCCCAATAAGCAATAGGCGCAGGAAGGAACAACCCCAGGGCGCCAACCCATCTCTGAATGCATGCATGCATACATGCATATGCATGCATGCATGCATACATGCATACATGCATGCATGCATGCATGCATACATGCATACATGCATACATGCATACATGCATACATACATACATACGGGATGATTTAGCAAAGCCAACCCACCTATCCCGCATGTCTTAGGACTTTGGGGGGGAAAAAAAAAAAAAAATAAGAGCAAACCTACAGAGACCAATGTGCAAACTCGATGCAGGGAGCATCCGGGGACACTACCTCCAGACTCCTTACGACTTGGCAGCAGTACTACCATTGTGTTACCATTTGCCTAATTTGTTCATTAACATATTCACATTATCTGTGGCCTTAAAAAATTGAGGAACAATTACCTTTTATTTTAGACTTACTTTAGTAACATAATGCATCTGTTGGTAGGAATAGGGGTTGATAGGTCTGCTGGCCACCACTTAAACTTTGCCAAATGTCAGTAATATATCAAGTTCACATTCACCAAAGTTCTGTTTTCTTTGTCTTCCTGGTTTGTAGTGAAGACATCACTCAGGAAAGTACCCAAATGTATATGGTGATTAGGTCATAAAAGGTATTATTTATTTATTCTAAGTCATACATAGGTACTTGTAGGAAGTGACAGGTAGCGGCTAAACTGTGTGCACACATGCATAGTTTAAAATTGATTTGAGACTTATAAAGGAACTTTCCGTGGTACGTGCTTTATGCTTGGCTTTTATAAATCTAACGTTTTTTGAGTGATTTGTGCTCCAACCAAATTAAGAATTATAATGTGAACTTGGAGAAAAGCAATTACATTTCAAAAAGTAAATATATAACCATACATATGGTTAACAAATTATAGTGTATGGCTAAATAACATACGAGTCAACTGAGTATTGTTTTGTGATCAAACAATTGCAGAAAAATATTAATCAATCTGCAACGTCTGACTATAAAATACCTGTAGTGCTAATATTTTACTGATTGACATTGAGTCTTCTACTAGTGTTAAAAAAGTTAAAGCAATGGTTGTCAATATAAAATACTTTAAACAGAAAGAGCACCTTATAGAAATTTTGGAAAGAATGTTTCACTTTGAGGACAGAGGTAGAAAGTGAGCCAATAATTAAATTATAGGTACACTCTGCAAAGTGCCCGACTTTTCTTTGTAGTCTGTGAAAAGAAATACGAGCCTTTAATAGCAATTATAAATATTAGCTCAAGTCACCAATACATCCATTTACTATAACCATAACGGTTAAGGTTGTGAGGTATTAAAGTATGTTCCTGTGACAGTAGGCATAAGCTAGGAAATGTTTGCTGCTTATGTAATAAAGGAGGTTCAAGTGACTGAGGAGTAGCAAGTATATAACACTTGACATTTTTAAAAGAAATTTTTTATATGAACAAAAACTTTTATTTATTTAATATTAGTGTGAAACAAAACACAATTGGACTGTTTCAGAATTTCACACTACATAAACAAGACATTTTATCAGACACAACCCTGGAGTCAATTTTCTTTTTTGCCCTAATCTGTCAACTATCATTGTGTCAAGTTTACACTGCATATCCCATTTCACTGCAAAGTTTTACTGTTTTGCACAAGGTGTCCTTTTTGAAAAAAAAAATGGTGTTCTTTTTGCAATCATTTAGTCTCTTGTACCCAAACAATCTTTCAAAATAAGTACAGCACTTTCAGATATACATTTTTTCCATTAAAAAATAAAAATGCATCTATATAAACACACACACAGAGTAATTACATATATACAAACACACACTTTATACATCACTCTGAAGCAACATGTAAACAATTTGTTACATACGTACAATTAAGTATTCATGCCAGTCCTTGAAACAATTCCAGTTTAGCATTATACACAGAGAAACTTCAGATTTTGTACAATACATTGGAGTTTTTGTGCTGCAGTTCATATATCTCATCCTGCCTTATGTTCCAGTTGTTCCACAAAAATGTAGTTTTTTTATTTATTTATTTATTTATATTTTGCTGTTGTTGCTTTTTTTTTGTATGTCACATCTGGATTAAAATACATACATATATTTTCATACCAGCTTCTTTCCATGTTTGGGGCAATGCCATTCCTAGCAGCCCTGGTTGCAGGGAAGGAAACGGGACATGACAGGTTATTCACATACATCTAAACCATTGGCACAGGTGCCAATCAACCTAAACAGTGCATTTTTGGTAAAAACTGACATACTCAAAAAGTGGAATGGAATAGTGGCACTCAATTGAATTTTTTGGTAGGCCAGGTTCCCCACATGAAACTCCAAGCATTGGCAAAGCTTGGCATTATTCAATGACATTTGACCTTGGAGCGGACCCCCATGAAAGTTCACGTCATGATTCAATGACATTCGATTGGTGGAGGGAGACGAAAGGGACCTTGCACGAAACCGCTAATAGCGGCATGGTGTGGTGTGATACAAATGCATTCAATTGAAGAGTAATATCCCTTGATAGTTTGTTGATTGTCACTCAGTGACATTTAAAAATGGGTTTTGGGGATTTAGTCTTCATATGAAACTGCGAGCAGTGGTGTGGCAGAGTACAAATACATTCGATCAAAGAGTAATCCCCCATGAAAGTCTGCACAGCCAGAGGTATTTGATCTTGGGGGATTTTCATGTCAAACTTTGAGTGAGTACAGCATCACAGTACATCACCTCTATGCTAAGAAGTTGAAACTGGAATGGCACTGCTCAGAAAACTAACACAGTGAGACCAGGCAGCAGACAACATCCAGATATAGTAATTGAACACATGCAACTCTGAAACTGCATGCATCAACACTTCAAAGTTATACTAAGCAGTACTTACAAATTAAGCATGGCATTAAGTCCTTCTGAAAATGTGTTGTTCTCGATAGAATCAAAACTGTGACATCACGGGCCTCATGTATAAACGGTGCGTACACACAAAAATGTTGCATACACCGGTTTCCACACTCACATTGTGATTTACAAAAACTAAACTTGGTGTAAAGCCACGCACATTTTCACGCCGGCTCTAACCATAGTGTACACAAGTTTTCGGCTCAGTTTTTCAAACTGGCAGCACTCAGCATCAAAGCAGTGCTACTGTTCCTGGGTGGCTTCCCTTTATTTTTTAGATTCACATCCCTGATGCGGCTTTATCAAATACACTGACATTAACTGAATATCGTTTTTAAGTTTAAGGCACCCGATTGTAATAAACCTGTAATCATATAATGGTGCACGGAATGGCCAAACTATTCCAAATACTATAGCTGGTTTAGCGTTGTTACTCTCAGTGCATCACTGAGTATTTTAACCCACTGTACTGGAGTGTGGAATCACAGCACTACAGCAGCGGATTGGAAAGCTCTACCGCAGATTGTGTCAAAAGCAGAGAGAATTATCGGGGGTACCGATCCTAGCACACGCTGCCTCAGCCAGTCTATTGGAACTTCTCCCATTCAGCAAATGCTTCAGCGGTAGAACTGTTTGTATTTTTAAGTACAATTACCTTACTGTAAACTTGCATTACAGTTGTAATATTGCACAACCTGAGCCACTTATGCTTTCATATTGTATATTTTTCATTTTTTTCATCTTATTATCGTTTTTGTTGTTATTTTACCATTTTATAGGAAAATAAATTTATGGAGAATATACATAATGAATCTCATTGTACCATACAACAACAATACAGGAATTCAATTCAATTCAACAGAAGAGAGCTCATATTTACAGATGATGACACTGGCTTCTAAGTCAATAGATTTCCAGGTGCTACCTTCTTGGCGCTCTTGATATCATTTTTCAGATGAAATGCAGTAAAGTATATATATTACATTATACAGCTAAATTTTTAACCTCATTTAAATAATGTATACTGTTATTAAATGTGTGGACATGGTGGACAGCAGTAGCGAACAACTGGCGCCCCATTCAGGGATTGTTCCTGCCCCGCCCTGTATGCTACCTGGGACTGGTGCGACCCTATCCCCAAACGATAGATGGATGGAATAATTAAACATGTACTGCGAATATATTTCAATGTTCCTTAAACGTTTTGAAGAATCAGCATTCTAAGCTTACAGATGGCTTGACATCTATTAAAGAGCGGATTGTGTGGTGGTTGGTTACTTGGAGAAAGAAAAGGAAGGACAGCAACTGGGGGTTAGTACATTTGAAAGAGACAATACTGCTGCAATAAATTATTTCATCGAGGGTCGCGCAGCAAGCATCTTGCAAGAGGCCGAAACAATCTCTGGACAGGGTGCCAACTTGTCACTACCACTGCGCCCCCATGTTTAATACATTTCATCATGAAAATAATATCAGGTATTTAAATTGTTCAGAGAGCTGTTATATCATGAATGTAATGTATTCTGTGTCCTGGCTGCATAAGAGAAAGCCCGTTTATGAAGCAAGTAGTGATTCACACACATAGAGTTCATAGAAGAACATACAGAATAAGAAACATTTAACATGCTACTTTAGTTATGATGTGATTTGAGAAACTAGGAAATCAAAAGAGTTTAAGATTAAGTTTATGATGTTCTACTTTAATGACAAAATAAACTAGATGACTGAAGTGGAAATTTTGAGATTAAAATTGACATTTCAAGCTCTTTTCCTTAATGTTTCCTTATTTTTTTTCTTTTCTCTGTACCCTAATAAGCTTATATAATGTATGACACTCAGACGGTGGGCTAGTACTTGCCTTTTCATGGCGACTTTGATATCTGACAACTTTTTTTATTTCGGGCACTGTGCAACTTTCTGAACTTGAACTTTTGATCAACTTCCTTTTGTTGTTTATACAACTGCTTAAACCAACAAACAGTACTTTTTCCATGCCTCCACTTGGCATTTGCTGATCTTCTTTTTTCCAACATGCTTTTGCCACTGTCTTTTCACAGAACGCTGAACTTAAGGAAATATTTATATAGATTTACATATTCAAAGAGGCACAAATCTGGGAATAGTCGGAGAGGGGTGGTAGGCGGGATTTATGTAGCTGGAAGTTTGCTTACACATGGTTTTCTGCATCTGAGTTTTTTTGTATGTACGCACATTTTGACTTTTGTCCATACACCATGTTTTAGTGTAAATTCTACGCACAGCGTTAGGCATGAGGCCCCAGGTCTACATTCTCCGTTTTGTTAGTATTCTATAACTTTTCTATGAATTCTTCAACAGTATATTCTGTTTTGAAGAAGACTTTTCCCTAGTACAAACTTGAAGTCTTACTGCACATCAACTAAACAATCTGCATGCAATCTCACTGGAACTTGTGCAAAAAGATATCTTTCTTGCCTTTTATGCACAGCTGTGACATTTAGTACAAAAGCCCACTCATAGACAACTAAAAATCATTGGAAGGTCTGAAACTGAGCTGTGAAATAGTTATGTGTCTTTCACTGTATGTGGCTCGATGTAGGTACGACTTTTGATAAAGACAGATTTACTCAGTGGTGACACTCCAATTGCCTCGGCATATATGTGTGCAAATCACATATTTTATTAATCAAAGAGAGCAGGCAACACAGGAACATATGACTTATTTTAAAGAAGACACCCATGGGTATGTAAACATACTAATATTGCTTTTGATTGACATGTCATTTTATTGTGATGAACATAAACAACTTTAAAATGTGGCACTGTCCCACCTTCTGGACTTTTGTGCTCACCTGTGCATGAAACGGCTATGATGCACACAAGAAACATTTTTATCCCTACTATCCACGTTTTTCCTGGTGTAAACTGTACTAATAACAGTTTAGTTACCAGTGCCACATATACTTTCCTATACACAGCAAGACTCCAGTCCTCCACAATAATTCCCAGGTGGTCCATGGCTGTATGAGATTCTATAGCCCATTATATTATAAAAACAACTACACTTAGTTTTACTTAATAAAATAGACACACTGAACTTAACTATTGGCCAGAAACAAGTGAAGGTACTTGTGGTACAAGGCTTGTACCATATATGAGAAGATTAATGAAACAGAAAAGAAAGGAACTATCCATCCATCCATTGATTATCCAACCCGCTATATCCTAACTACAGGGTCACGGGTGTCTGCTGAAGCCAATCCCAGCCAACACAGGGCGCAAGGCAGGAAACAAACCCCAGGCAGGGTGCCAGCCCCCCACAGGGCACTCATACACACACCAAGCACACACTAGGGACAATTTAGGGCCACTAATGCATCTAACCTGCATGTCTTTGGACTGTGGGAGGAAACCGGAGCACTCGGAAGAAACCCACACAAACCCATGCAAACTCCATGCAGGGAGGACCCAGGAAGCGAACCCAGGTCTCCTAACTGCAGGCAGCAGCGCTACAACTGTGCCTCCCAGCAAGGAAGGAACCAAGTTCTATATATGGTATATGAGGTACTATGACAATTACATTTTGTTACTCAAAAGTGACAAGGGTGCAAAGAAGGAACCAATTCTAGACAGTCTATAAAAGGGCCCAATCACACAAACACAAAAATGCAATTTAGAAAAACTGGAATACCTGGAGGAAAACGAAGCAATCATGGGGAGAACCCATAAACTATACACAGATAACAACCCAGGATGCTGGATTAATGAGGCAGCCATACTATGTCCCTATAAAGCCACTCCAAAAGTTTAAAAGTTGTTGAATTACACATATTTACACATTTTAATTCCAGTCTTAAGGTAATTATTTGTCAGCAGCACAGACCTCAGTATAAAGGTTACAGGCACAACAAACAAAAACAACTTTAACGGAACTTAATAAGCAATAACTAAGCAAAATAGTAAAAGCAAAAATATAACCTAGTATCATAAAAGAGAGTGCCAATAAAAAAATCAATTTACATCTAAAGCTACCTAATCAAAATCAAGATGTTTGATTTGTCCTGCCAGTACATATGAATCTGTGCATATGCTGACAAGTGTGTTATCCTTTACCTATCTGGTTTATATTTGGCTTATCAACAATTAATTCTTTATAACTTTTTACCTTTGGGAAATCAGTGGTCTAGGCCTGGATGAAGGACATTGGCCAAAACATGTTGGTTACAACCAGTTCTTACAGTAGCCAAGTCCTTACAAAACTATTTTGATATTATATCACCAGTTACCAATGTAAACCCATATAGAGAATGGTGTGGCCACAGATGGGCACCCAGTATTAAAGTCTTGTACACAATGGATCAGAATGGAACAATTTTGCAGGGGAAAAAATATTTCTTGTTAGGCTATTTCACCTTGGAAAAGTCAATGACAAGATTAAAGTTCTTTTCTGCCACCTAGTGGAATAATGAACACACTATAGCAAAAACCAAACCACACCCAAAAACTGCAAAAATAGGAGCTTACTGTTTGCAGGTCTTTTTTGCTGTGGTGCGCCTGAAAAAGATAAAGAGAACACAGAATTACTTTTTTTTTTAAATTTACCTTCCATTCCAATATTTGCCAGGGCAGAGACTACATCGATAATAGAAAGATAAATTCTGAATATGTAACTTGATTATGGAAAATATCAATAGTGATTACAATTTTTTTTGAAAAACATAAAAACAAAATATATTACTTACCACAAGGCCTTTAACTCTGTCACTGATTTGCTTCTTTCTTTGCTCCAGTTTGGAAATACTAGATTTCACTGCCTGTAGCATCTGCCATAAGGAAATCTGAAGCACAACACAGATACAAAGACACTACAATGAATGAAAACTTCAAATTATTTGTGCTTTCCTCTACTCAATAAGAATTTTTTAAATGCTTGTTTTGACAAAATAGTTTTTTTTTTTAGGAGTAGGTTGTTTTATATACAACATTCCTATGGTCAATCTGTACAAATATGGTGTTACATGTTTCATATACAGTACACAAAATTAAGAAATGCATGGATTGGTAATCTAGTGATTTTAGGAAAACCACCATGCCTGCTGACTTTAGTTGGAATCTGTTTTATTGTGTTGATAAGCTTATTTTATGTTTTTTTTTTCTATGCCCATTTGTGGTTGGTCATGGCTTTTAAGGGTTGCCTGCATTTTGTGTTTTGCATATAACTTGTTTGATTTCAAATTGGCTCAAGTCTATTACTTCATTTACATGTTTCATCTCTGCAGTGTGCGGCCATTTATAACCATTAATCTGTCTCAATAGTAATAAAATGATGCAATGCATACAAAACTACAGCACTTAAAATTCTCCAAGCCATTTAAGTCAGGATCATGGGCAGCCTCAAACTATCATGGCAGCACCCCTGCACCATTACACTGCAGGGCTCAACCCCCCCCCACCACATACACCCCCCGACACACAAAGCCAATTTAGAGTTGCCAATTACCAAAACCTGCATTGATTAGGCATGTGGGAATGAAACCTATGCACATTAGGAAGAATGTGCAAATTTCACATGAACAATAATCAGCCATGTAATTTGAACCCTGGATGTAGATTTGACAGACATCAGAACTAAACGCTGAATACAGTGCATTTCTAGGCATTTGCATCCAATTTTGCGGATTGCAAATTGCTTGACAATTAAAATCTATTGTAAAAAGAAGAATACTACTTTAAGTTTCACAACTGCACTGCAGACTGCTTCTTGCTTTGTGTCCATCCCTGCAAAAACACCATTAAAACAAGTGGATTTAAGAAATTTATACTGTATAATGTTATGTGAATTTTACATTGTGCATTATATTTTGAATCCAGTTCAAGTGCAGAAGGAAGAAAATATTTAACCAAGAAGGTCAATTAAAAAGTCAAAAGTAGCAATTTGATTAAATATATATGAAAGGTTTATTTTCATGAGCCTATCTTATTGGTTCAAATCTGGGTTGCTCCAATCAGTTCAAATTATAGTTCAATTTTGGCAACTGAATCTGTGGAAATCACAGAATATATTGTGTTCTTTACCAAAAGTATTTATTAAATTTCTCATTTTCCCATTTCTATGTTTAGTTGATAAACTCTGCATTATCCTGCGACACTCTTAGATTTGTCTTTTAAGATGGAGCTTAATTCTAAAGTTTTAGTCCACCACAAAACAATGTGATGTTTCTTCATGTGTAAAGGTGGTTTAAATTTGGATGCAAACCTGTAAACATTAGTAATCACATTCCTTGCCAATTTCTATAGAGCCTCCTCAGTGCTTACAGTCATGTGAAAAAGTAAGTTCAGCCAATGAATGTATTTTTAACACACTGTATGTGAACATATCAAGATTTTTTGATCTTCATTTAAAAGGTATCTTTAGATAAAGGTGATATGCTATATTGGCACGTGGAAAAAGTAAGTATACCCTTGGCTTTAATAGGTGGTATTGCCATTTTTAGTAGAAACAACCTCTGGTAGGCATTTCCTATACATCTTCCAGCTTTTGACATTGACTGTAGGAAAGTCCTTTCCACTCATCCAAGCAGAATTCTTTCAGATGTGTGATATTTGAGGGGCCCAGCCCATTTCAAACAATTAGAATCTTGATGGGATTCAGATCTGGGCTTTGACTTAACCATTCCTGAACCCTCAATTTCTTTCTTTTGAGCAACTCATTGCTGGATTGACTGGTATATTTAGGGTCATTGTTGTTTTGCAAGGAGCACTTCCACTTGCGTTTAAGTCTTTTTACAGTCAAACATTATCTCCAAGCACCCATAAGTACAATAAAGAATTCATACTGGACTCTAGGATGCTGGGCTGCCCAGGTCCTGATGTAGCAAACCAGTCCCAAGCCATACCATTTCCACCATCAAACCCTATAGTTGGTATCAGATTCTTCTGGTCAATGCTATCTTTGGCTTTCATGGCCAAATAACTATATTTGCCTAGTCTGTCCAGAGCAGAATGCTCCAGACATCCTGGTCTTTGCCCAAGTGCTCATGGACAAACCTTATTCTTCAACCCAACAGCCCTTCTGGACAGCAAGAATGTCCCCCTGGGTCTCATAATGCAATTCTGGGGTTCTTGTGGACTTCTTTCAGCATTCATCTTGCATTCTGCTCTTGGGATGAACTTGTTGGGGTAGTCTAACATGGACAAGTTGGTTTGGAATTTTCTCCACTTGTAGATGATCTTCCAGACAGAGGAATGCCTGATATTAAGTTGTTTAGATATTTTTTTAAACCACATTCCCTGGCATTGGAAACCTTCTTACTGGAAGCCTCTTTTGATCTAGCCATGATGATAACACATACTTAAAAAGCAAAGATCAAAATACTTGTCTCGGGTTGAAATAAGATCAGCTCTTTCAATCTCCTCTATAATGATGTTCTATTTGTTTAAACTTTACGAACTCGAGGCATAGATAAATGTAGGGATGTACTTACTTTTCCCCACAAGCACAGTTCGCATTTATTAAATGGGCTATAAAATAGAACGCGACATGATGCTTATTATATTGTATATTCTATTGCAGATGCAGTTTAAATGAAGATCAAATCTTGATATTTCCGCATATGTTAAAAAAGAAAAAAAAAACATTTGATGGTACTTAGTTTTTCCACACTAAAGTCTGGAGTCTTTGAAATAAGCAATTGACACCACAAAAATCACTCACATACACCATATATTATTACAATAGACTGACAGCATACACAATAAAAGAAGTGAATTCGTTCACTAGCAGGAATTAGTAGTCATTAATGTTAACTAGCACAAAAGCAAACTTGTGAAATTTGAACACAAGTACAAGTATTTCTAATAAACGATATAATGTATCATTCTGTCAAACACTTAAAACTTTTTGGTCTCATACCAACATAACACAGGGTCTAAAACGGTCCCTTACACTCAATTAATCTGAGAAAGTACTGTAATAATAAAACTCCCATCTCACAATGCCTGGGACATCTTCGGGATTAACATCGCCCTTCCTTTGCTCCACGTTCTTCTGGACACTCTGCCAATTGTCGCACACCCATTGCATATCCAACGCAGGCCTGTCACTATATCCCTCACGAACATGTTGATACAAACTACTGGCTTCGCAACAACTCCTCCGTTGAGAATTTTTAAACTGCCGTAGCAAACCGCAAGAAACGATCTTACGAATGCAAACGCCTCGTACTAGTGCAGCGGTCATAGGCGCAGCCATATTGATAAGGGGGCGTCTCCAACAGTACTACGGCTGCGCGGCACTACGTGAGTTCGGGGGTCAAAGGGCAGAAGGAGGGAATTGTTGGTCTTGCTGCTGAGGAAGCGGGAGGGAAGAGCCGACTGAGCGGCTGAAGGATTATTATTTCCCTCGCGATGGCGAGGAGGTGCACAGGGACAATGTAGTAGGTTTTCGCCGACAGGGACTCAATCATGCAGTTTTACTTTACAGCAGGGTGGGCTCGAAGAAGACGTGTTTGTTTCACTTTCAGACAGTATTATCTAAGCCGTCTGTGAATGTGGAGGTGTTTCACTTTCAGGCGGGCTCGGTTCACCGCCTGCGCATTCGGCCAAGCTTTTCTAGCAGGACACCTACCAAAGTTTCCGGGTACTCGTTCCGGCGTAGCACCCTGCTCCTATCAGTGGGTCTGTTTCGTGTAGAAATGTGCTTGGTGACGACCGCAGTTTTGTTAGTCGCGAAGCATGGTGCTCCTCCTGTTCTTATGATTACAGATTTGACTGGAGTGCTTGGGGCCGTGATTATCGCGTGTTTCTCTCCCATGCGCGATTAACAAAAGCAATCATCTCTACAGGCAAGCCACGGTGGACCTCACAGATTTCAACAAGGGAAATGTGGTCACCCAAACCGTGGCGTGATCGCGACAGCGTCTCGATAGAGGCTCTGTCGGACAGCGACTCTGAAGAGGAAGACTTTCCGGACGAGAGTTCCAAATCTCTCGGAGAATACATTACGCAAGGTACGTGACTTAAGGCGGCTTGATAAAAAGTATGTCCATAAGATGGTTTGACTTGTTCATGGGTAAGTAATTGTTTTCTTTGCTCAGTAATTGTTTTGTTTTGATTTGAGTGATAGCAAGCGGGCGTCGACAGGAACAATGACACATCACAGGTACATTGCAGTAATGGTATTTAATCGGTTCTTTGTGCATCTGAACGGTCATAGTGTCTTTATTGATGTTTAGTTCTCATATTTTATCGCTTACTACGGAGCTGGGCAACACACGAATCTTTAGTTCTGCCAACGACTTCACCATTATCATATAGTAAACCAACCAAGGGGACATTTTTTTTGAGATCGAAGTCAAATAGTGAAAAAATATTTTGAATACACAAGAAATGTCAGGGTTTTAAGACCATATAATAAAAAATCTCAATGCACGGTACGATTTGGATAGTTGTCAAACACAGCAGAAAGTGTGATGTTAAAATGTGCAATCAAGTAGTTTCTGAAATAATACGTGAAATTTACATTTGCCATACAACCAAAACCAGTGTGTTTTTTTTTATAAATCTCTTCTCCGTAGTGATCGTGTCAATGTGCTTTACATAATTCTGCAACTGTAAATTACTATCAAGTTAACTAACTTTCTAAGGGCTGCATAGAATTAGTGTTGGGAATTGAGCTGAACCCTTTTAGTATAGTGCGAGGGGGGTTCCTCGATTACATTTGTGGAGGGTTGTAGTGGTTGAGGGTTTTTATCTCGCTATTAGTTTCATAATTACTACCCAGGCTATAATTAATTAGCCCAGGTTTAGTGTAAAAGCTTGTAGTTACTTGCACTTATAGTAGAACAACTTGTCCTTTCTGTTTCTTTTAAATGTTATGGAATCATAAAGCCACACTGTGGATATCCTTAAAATAAATTTATTTTATCAATGAAAAATATATATATATTTAAAAATCGAGAGGTGGCACAATGGTTAATTTTTCTGCTACATAGTTTCACATTCTTTGAATTGAATCACTGGAGTATTGAACATGGCGTATGTACATTTTTTTTCTTTCTCCAAAAGCTGTATTTACTAGAGTTCCTTGGGTTATTCTCTAGTATGTGATAAATCAGTTTATAGGTAAATTGAATGGTATTTATTTGTACATATACATAATGTCTATATGTATATACAGTGCATCTGGAAAGTATTCACAGCACATCACTTTTTCCACATTTTGTTATGTTACAGCCTTATTCCAAAATGGATTAAATTCATTTTTTTATTTAGAATTCTAGACACAACACCCCATAATGAAAATGTGAAAAAAATTTACTTGAGATTTTTGCAAATTTATTAAAAATAAAAAAATGGAGAAAGCACATGTACATAAGTATTCACAGCCTTTGCCATGAAGCTCAAAATTGAGCTCAGGTGCATCCTGTTTCCCCTGATCGTCCTTGAGATGTTTCTGCAGCTTAATTGAAGTCCACCTGTGGTAAATTCAGTTGATTGGACATGATTTGGAAAGGCACACACCTGTCTATATAAGGTGGTCCCACAGTTGACAGTTCATGTCAAAGCACAAACCAAGCATGGCGTCAAAGGAATTGTCTGTAGACCTCCGAGACAGGATTGTGTCGAGGCACAAATCTGGGGAAGGTTACAGAAAAATTTCTGCTGCTTTGAAGGTCCCAATGAGCACAGTGGCCTCCATCATCCGTAAGTGGAAGAAGTTCGAAACCACCAGGACTCTTCCTAGAGCTGGCCGGCCATCTAAACTGAGTGATCGGGGTAGAAGGGCTTTAGTCAGGGTGGTGACCAAGAACCCGATGGTCACTCTGTCAGAGCTCCAGAGGTCCTCTGTGGAGAGAGGAGAACATTCCAGAAGGACAACCATCTCTGCAGCAATCCACCAATCAGGCCTGTATGGTAGAGTAGCCAGACGGAAGCCACTTCTTAGTAAAAGGCACATGGCAGCCCGCCTGGAGTTTGCTAAAAGGCACTTAAAGGACTCTCAGACCATGAGAAACAAAATTCTCTGGTCTGATGAGACAAAGATTGAACTCTTTGGTCTAAATGCCAGGCATCACGTTTGGAGGAAACCAGGCACCGCTCATTACCAGGCCAACACCATCCCTACGGTGAACCGTGGTGGTGGCAGCATCATGCCGTGGGGATGTTTTTCTGCAGCAGGAGCTGGGAGGCTAGTCAGGATAAAGGGAAAGATGACTGCAGCAATGTACAGAGACATCCTGTAGGATAAAAACCTGCTCCAGAGCGCTCTTGACATCAGACTGGGGTGACGGTTCATCTTTCACCAGGACAACGACCCTAAGCACACAGCCAAGATATCAAAGGAGTGGCTTCAGGACAACTCTGTGAATATCCTTGAGTGGCCCAGCCAGAGCCCAGACTTGAATCCGATTGAACATCCCTGGAGAGATCTTAAAATGGCTGTGCACCGACGCTTCCCATCCAACCTGATGGAGCTTGAGAGGTGCCGCAAAGAGGAATGGGCGAAACCGGCCAAGGATAGGTGTGCCAAGCTTGTGGCATCATATTCAAAAAGACTTGAGGCTGTAATTGCTGCCAAAGGTGCATCGACAAAGTATTGAGCAAAGGCTATGAATACTTATGTACATGTGATTTCTCAAGTTTTTTTATTTTTAATAAATTTGCAAAAACCTCAAGTAAACTTTTTTTCACATTGTCATTATGGGGTGTTGTGTGTAGAATTTTTAGGAAAAAAATGAATTTAATCCATTTTGGAATAAGGCTGTAACATAACAAAATGTGGAAAAAGTGATGCGCTGTGAATACTTTCCGGATCCACTGTATGTGTTTGTATGTGTATATTTTTTTTATATACTTCTCACTGCACTATTCGACAATAAACACTTTTACTATGTTGTTTACAGTAGTGTTGGGAATTATGTAATGTTTAACACCTGGATCAGTATATAATAATGTTGTCATTTTGTTTTTTTAATGTTCTTCAGTATAATGAGTGTTGTGATTTAAGCTTCATTGCCAGATTTACAGTTCACTTTCAGAACTTTGCCCAGTCAGGACAGTGTGAGAATGAAGCACCAACAGGACAAATGTGAATGCTTTCACTGAATAGGATATAACATAGACTGAAGTATCATAGCAGCAGTATATCATCAATAGAAATGCTGTCCATGGCAAAATGCATTGCTTCTACTTTCCCATATAGGGGACAAAAATAGCAAGGTTAAAAAAGTTACCTGTCCTCAAAACATGGGTGATGTATTGCAACAAAAATATTGTTACATTCTTCTGTATTTATTTTTCCCACAACTTTCTAATTTACAGTTTTCTATGTATGTAAACTGTAAAATCATGGTTGCATATGATCTATTGATAAAAGAAGGCTTTTATAGTCTGTGTACTTCATTACCTTCTTTAGAAAGGACTGATCATTGTGACAATTCAGTCACTTCCTTCAATGCTAGCTTTCTGTTTATTTCAGCTGTTTGCCGCAAGATACATTGTATTTATTTGTACAACTGGAGAAACTTGATTACTTTAAATTATTTTTCACATTCTCTACTGTGCAGTGAAAATCTATTTTCATCTATCATGAACTAAGATAATATGTAGTAAGGCTATAGAATCATTAGTCACTGTGGTGCCATGTTTAAGATTTACCTTGTGAAAGGTTATTTCTTTATTGTTTTAGGTTTGAAGCAACTTCTTGATGCTCAGCAACTTTGTGATGTTACTTTAGTAGTAGATGGCAAGAAATTTATGTGTCACAGGTAAGCTGCCTTTTTAAGTTTTTACTTTCTCCATATATAGTTCAGGATATGAGTAGCAATGGGTTCAAATTTAAGTTTTAGTTTTCAACTAATTTGTTTTAGACATTCTTGTATAAATTTAGAACATTTTATATCATGATTTGTGCATCTGTTTTAATATCTGTGGTCATGTAACAAGTTACCTGACTGCAGTTAAATAAGTTATTTATTTTACAATTTTTACAAGTTGTTGATTCTGAAGAAAATCAGTTTCTGAGAGCAAAATTTTATTGAATGCATTTGTTGAGCACGCTTACCATGGAATAGTATTGTAGTCTTTGGGTACTTCATCTGTGAAAGCATGTTAGGGTAGCTAGGGTTCAGAATACACATATTTGTCTGAAATATGTTGTGAAATTCAGAAACATTTTTTTCAGCAGTAGAAGAAATCATCGGGGCAGTGATTAGAAGACTTGGCATGTCCACTCGGCAATATCATGACTGTGATTAGTGTCCTTCACTTGAGCTATTTATTGGTTTACTTCTGAATGAACACTGGTATCTGCTTTGTTATTTAAAAATTAGGACCACAGATCATAGATACGCTACCAAGAGTATTCAGGATACAGAGAATGTTGTATATTTTAATAGACTCTCATGCCAATGTAGCTTTTAGGTGTCTGTTGTTTCCATGAGGGTTAGGCAAGTTTAGTTTAAGTATTTTTCAATATAATGTAATTCAGGAGTAGACTTTTCTGCCTAATGATTTATCAATATATTTTTATTGTCATTCTTAAGATTTGAAGTTCTGCCAGGTGCTCTTTTCCATTTCACTACTTGGTGAATAGCTATAATTCAATATAATTTATCTGTTGGGAGAAGAGATTGCTAGGTACTCCACTATTTTATATTATCCTTATACATAGTTCAAGATAATATCCTAGAATATTTTTATATTGGATACACTGCAATATATTTCAGAACTGTATTTTCCCTTTTTTGTCCAAAGATAAAGCAAAAATTGGAAAAAAATGTGTCTATTACACAAAAATACGCTCCAGAACAGGTCATTCACCTGAAGCTAAGCATGTTCTGCACCAGCTAGTACTTGATTGGGAGACCATCTAGTAAAAGCTTGGGTTGCTGCTGGAAGACCAACATGGGGTGCACTTACTCTGTGTGTGGATCCCAGAGCCCCATTGCTGTGATGGGGAAACTGTGCTGTAAATACAGCACCATCCTTCAAATGAGATGTAAATCTGAGGAAATTAGTCATTGTGATTAAGGATCCCTGGGTACCTTTCAAAAAGAATAAGGTTTATCCTGATATCCTGGTTATATTGCCCGTCACGGTCCCTGTCCAAGCTGGCCACCTAATCATTTCCTGTCTCTAACTGGCTATCTCTCTTAGCTCTTAACCACCTTATAGCTAACGTGTGGTGACTGGCGCAATAATGGCTGCTGTCACATTATCCAGCAGGGAGCTAAACATTCGTGGTGATTGAAGTGGTTTCCCTCTGTCTATGCACTTTGAGTAGTGATAAAAGTGCTAAATAAATGTAATTTGTTATTATTTAAATCTTATTTAATTGAAAAGTGTACTTCAGGCATCTCACAAGACTTGCCTGGCTTTACAGTCTAGGAATACTTAATTACGGTACATCATACCAATATCAGTATATTTTCCAAATTTGTATGAGTTCTTGTGGGAGAAACCCCTATGTTTGTAGTAGGACTGATATTCAGTAACTCTAGCTATAATGTTTCATATTTATTTGTTTTTTATGTATACAAGATGTGTTTACATTTATTTTGGTTGTTAAATTGTTTTGCAAAGAAGTTCATGTAGGCTATTAATCTGATATTTTCTCAATTAGTTAATTCAATTTCATACACAGGCAAAATGTTTTCAATACCATTTACATCTCAAATACTGATGAAAGTTTCATTTTAATTAACTATGTTTATTGGGTCTTGTGATTAATTACATCCAGCTTATCTTTGGGACATCAGCCTTTTTCTTGTAGAACATTATTGTAACTCACACAGGGATACAATTTTGCCAGTCAGAACAGAAGTAGCAAAGCATCCTCATGAGCTAGAATTAGAGTGTGTCAGTCCTAGATTGATGTCTTTCAGAATACTTGATTTTAATGACAATGCTTGCAAATCTTATGTTCCTTACTAAGCTCCATCAACATTCAGCTTAAATGTGGATAGAAATTTTGCTGTAGGAATCTGTAGCAGTGTTACTGTCTGTGGTACCCCATAATGTATTCATTTTCTAGTCAATCAGATTGTTCACCACAAATATTAGCACTACTACAGATATTCTTGTTTCTCATAATGCTTGGTGCAAAAAAAACTTTATACTTGTCATCAGTGGCTAATATATTTCTGCTCTAAATATTATAATAATCTACTATATTCATTTTTGTGTCACATCTATTATCCATAGAGTTCTTTGTGAGGAATACTTCATTTTATTTTTGTGCTATTTACACTTGAATAATTTTCACTTTTGTCCGTTTGTTTTGTTAGAGATCTGAAATTAAATTTAAGATTAAGTATCCACCCTCCTTGCTTCCTTTCATAATTTTATAATGTGCATCACATCACCCATTATCTATTTTTTGAGATAACGTCATTGATCATAACTCTTACACATCAGTCTTCGAGCAAGTCTAGTAATTTTCACTTGAGGTTGTTTCCTAGTACAGTACTGTTATTTTTCTATACTATGCATACAATTTGTGAATTTCCCCTTCGGATTAATAAAGTATCTATCTCTATTAGGGATGGGCGGTATGACCAAAATTCTATATCACAGTATTTTTCTAAATTATACCGGTTTCACGGTATTCAACGGTATTTTTTTCCCCATGCATGAATGGATGTTAACCACATTTTCCACTGCAATTACTTCAGTAGACTGGCTAAGAATAACCTATACCACTGTAATGAGCATTGTACATTGTACAAAAAAAACATTTTAATGTGCACTCAAGTATTAATACAGGTTTGCATGGCCCCATAAAGTGATAGTTTTCAAGGGGATGGCACTAATGAAGAGAAGGAATCACATTGCATGACAGATGCAGTCAAAATATAGAACCTTTTTATTGAACAAATTTTGCAAAAACGTAAACTATAATTTTGACAACATATTGTCAACCATCCAAAGAGGCATTTAGACTAAATATCCAGAGGTGCTTGTCAAAGGTTGTATTGCACTGAACATGTCTTAGAAAAGGAATAAATAGTAAATATTTTTTGTAAACCAACTGCACTTTCTGTTAATGTTAACAATCTCTGTCCACTGACATGTTAAAGTGACATTTTTTAACAACTTTACCATCATTAAACTGCATAATATTTAAACTAATAAATATTAACAATGAAAAAAATAATAGTGCAACTTTCAGTAATAATACTATTACTTCAAAACATCAAGCCCAGGTACCTTACACAGTATTCACCAAAATAAAATAAAACAAGTGCAACTTGGTGATGACATCTTTACCAGCTGAACCGTCATTAAGGCAAATTGCATTAATATGGACCTTGATTCAAGCTAAGCTACATACATAAATAATAAAACTGCAACTTGCATTTATAATGCTACTAGCAAAATACCCGTGGTTCGCATCGGAGAAGTAGTGTGTTAAAGAAGCAATGAAAAAGAAAAGGAAACATTTTGAAAATAACGTAAAATGATTGTCAATGTAATTGTTTTGTCACTGTTGTGAGTGATGAGTGTTACTGTCATATATATACAGTATATACATACACACACATATATACACACAAATATATATATATATACTAGCAAAATACCAGCTACAGAAAGGGAAGTAGTGTGTTAAAGAAGTAATGAAAAAGAAAAGGAAACATTTTGAAAATAACGTAACCTGATTGTCAATGTAATTGTTTTGTCACTGTTGTGAGTGATGAGTGTTGTTGTCATATATATATATATATTTACACACACACACATAAACATATTATATATATATATATATATATATATATACACATACACACATATATACATAAATATCACATATATACACACACATATATATATATATATATATATATATATATACATATATATATATATACACATATATACACACACACATATATAAACATATATATACATATACATACATATCTACATATATACACACACAGCTATTTCAGATCAGTGCAATACGCTGTTTGTTAAAACGGTTGACTCCGCTCTTACGCAATAACAAATCAAATCATTCAGTTGTCTTTGCTCATATGTCATTTTAGAGCTGGACGCCTGGCATCTTTTTGGCCACAGGTTCGTTTCTGTTTGCTGTGAGGTTCTGTGTTGTGGAGATTCTCAGGATGGATTGCAGGTGCTCATCAGTGAGGCGACTCCTGTGTGCTGTTTTGTTAGTCTTTATCACTGAGAAGAGCTTCTCACACAGATATGTGCTACCAAACATGCACAAGGTTCGAGCCGCATGTAGACGGACTTTTTTTGTTCATCAAAGTCACCAAAGCGCCGTGCAAACTCAGTGCGCAGTGTGCTCAGTTTATCAGCAAAGTGCGATTTGGGAACACCGTAGTGACGACTTGGTTTAACAGTACTTGGCAACAGGGAAAGTGGGGCAAGGTGAACTGGTGCATTTGTGTCTCCCATAAAAGCAGCTTCACTTGAAATCACTTTGTGATTGTGCACGGGTTAAAACGTCCGCTGAAGTGTCAGATTCTTATTTAATTATGCTGTTTTCTGTATCTTCTGAATTGCATTCAGGTTACCCTGATGCAAGGCAGCTGAAGCGCTGCATTATGGGATCTGTAGTTTATTGTGTTACCAGCGCTTCATATACCCGGCTTTAATAACAATAATACAGTATATAAAATGATCTCGGGGCGGATATAATTACACGCCGGGCCGGATGTGGCCCGCGCCCTTGAGTTTGACACATATGGACTAAATAGAACTTGAAAAGATATGTTTTTCAAATGTGATCGCGCAATTCAGATAGAGTTGACGCCAAGACTACAGCCTGCATGCCTCAATGAGTCATCCTCCCTCGCTCTTACTTTTTACCGCTCATCTAATGAATACACTGAGTATGGCTTTACCAAAACAATCATTGATGGCTAATAAAGTATCCATTATTCGAGTATGTAGAGCGGGATATATATATATATATATATATATATATATATATATACCCGTATCGCAGCGAGAAGTAGTGTGTTAAAAAGGTAGAAAAAGAAAAGGGAACATTTTAAAAATAACGTAACATGACTGTCAATATACAGTATTTGTTTTGTGAGTGTTACTGAGTGTTGCTGTCATCAAGGATTTGATTATCATTATTTCTTTCAATCAGGTTCGTATTTGTAGGATGTGTTGTGTTCAAGTTACATTCCGTGTTTGTCAATCGTTGTAAAGATGACAGGTTTCATTCATCGATTCGCTTCTTACTGCATCAATAAACAGCTCGCCTTCTTCTTTATCTGAGACCTGACACACTGCATGCACGGGTTTTTTACACTGTCTTCCTTTAGCGGACATTGACTTTTTCCACCGTGTGCTTTGTTTCCGCAGTAGCTGGATTTATGAATATGCTTATCAGACGCTTCATATTTTTGCTGCCTTTTCAATTGTGTAATTCGGTTTTGTTCAGCTCTTGGAACTGTTGCCTTTTATCTGTGCACTGCGCCAGTTCACGTGAGCCGCCGGTGTACATGCATCGAAGGTTCCCAGCTGTGCTGGTGCCATCTCGTGCTATGTCCGTGGCTGTATTTAATGTTACCTTAGTCCTGGCACTTAAAACTTTCTCTCGCAGTTTCGCTGAGTTTGTGTCAAACACCACCCTGACCATCTCATCTTCCTCTCCATAAGCACAGTCCTTCACCCGTGAATATTTACCCGTGGCAGTTTGCTATTGGATTGCCGCTGACGGACGGCCTTATATGGGCAGGCACTAAATTACAAACGCCAGCGGCAGCCTGTCTATGAACTTAATTTAAAGTGTAGGTTTACATCGTGCTTTGTTTCCGAAGTAGCAGAACTCATGAATATGGTTGTATATGTCACTCGCTCGCTTCTTATTGTTTCGCTGCCTTCTCAATTATATAATGCATGTTTTCTTAAGCGCTTTTTGAGCTCTTCCTGGTTTTCTATGTACTGCGTGATTACGTGGGAGGCGTGATGATGTCACACGAAACTCCCCCACGGCGTTGAAGCTCATCTCCATTACAGTAAATGGAGAAAAACTGCTTCCAGTTATGACCATTACGCGTAGAATTTCGATATAAAACCTGCCCAACTTTTGTAAGGAAGCTGTAAGGAATGAACCTGCCAAATTTCAGCCTTCCACCCACACGGGAAGTTGGAGAATTAGTGATGAGTGAGTGAGTGAGTGAGGGAGGGCTTTGCCTTTTATTAGTATAGATATATATATATATATATATACATACACATACATATCTACATATATACACACACAGCTATTTCGTATCAGTGCAATACGCTGCTTGTTAAAACGGATAACTCCCGCTCTTACGTGCAAGTCTGCGTGGATATTATGAACTATCGTATTTGTTCAAGTTCTATTTAAATTTTAAATAGATGGAATTTTTATTTAGTCGACAGAAATATCTTTTGTAGGAATGGTAAAAACAGACAGGAATATTATTCCTGAATAAATCAACTCAAACCTTAAACAATTTATAATATTTTGCTCTCCATAAAAATATATCCTGTCTAAATTATACAAGTTAGAAATAAAGTAAACGTTAAAAGAACAAACATTCAAATTTCTTTACTCTTATGTAATTTTATATAAAAAATAAACTTACATTTTAAATATCCCAAAAGACTTTGCTCTCCATAAAAATATATCCTGTCAAATATGAACATGCTGCATAACAAAACCTGGAAATATAAATAAAATGTGTTCTTTTCAGCAATAACAAATCAAATCATTCAGTTGTCTTTGCTCATATGTCATTTTAGAGCTGGACGCGTGGCATCTTTTTTTGGCAACAGGTTCGTTTATGTTCGGTGTGAGGTTCTGTGTTGTGGAGATTCTCAGGATGGATTGCAGGTGCTCATCAGTGAAGCGACTCCTGTGTGCTGTTTTGTTAGTCTTTATCACTGAGAAGAGCTTCTCACACAGATACAGTGGTGTGAAAAACTATTTGCCCCCTTCCTGATTTCTTATTCTTTTGCATGTTTGTCACACAAAATGTTTCTGATCATCAAACACATTTAACCATTAGTCAAATATAACACAAGTAAACACAAAAAGCAGTTTTTAAATGATGGTTTTTATTATTTAGGGAGAAAAAAAATCCAAACCTACATGGCCCTGTGTGAAAAAGTAATTGCCCCTTGTTAAAAAATAACCTAACTGTGGTGTATCACACCTGAGTTCAATTTCCGTAGCCACCCCCGGCCTGATTACTGCCACACCTGTTTCAATCAAGAAATCACTTAAAATAGGAGCTGCCTGACACAGAGAAGTAGACCAAAAGCACCTCAAAAGCTAGACATCATGCCAAGATCCAAAGAAAGTCAGGAACAAATGAGAATAGAAGTAATTGAGATCTATCAGTCTGGTAAAGGTTATAAAGTCATTTCTAAAGCTTTGGGACTCCAGCGAACCACAGTGAGAGCCATTATCCACAAATGGCAAAAACATGGAACAGTGGTGAACCTTCTCAGGAAGTTTGGCCGACCAAAATTACCCCAAGAGCGCAGAGACGACTCATCCGAGAGGTCACAAAAGACCCCAGGACAACGTCTAAAGAACTGCAGGCCTCACTTGCCTCAATTAAGGTCAGTGTTCACGACTCCACCATAAGAAAGATACCAAACATGCACAAGGTTCGAGCCGCGTGTAGACGGACTTTTTTTGTTCTTCAAAGTCACCAAAGCGCCGTGCAAACTCAGTGCAGTCAGTTTATCAGCAAAGTGCGTATTTTGGGAACACCGTAGTGACGACTTGGTTCAACATTACTTGGCAACAGGGTAAGTGGGGCAAGTTGCACTGGTGCATTTGTGTCTCCCATAATAGCAGCTTCACTTGAAATCACTTTGTGATTGTGCACGGGTAAAAACGTCCGCTGAAGTGTCAGATTCTTATTTAATTCTTCTGCTTTCTGTATGTTCTGCATTGCATTCAGGTCTTTCAGGTTACCCTGATGTTTTGTCTCATAGTGCCGTCTTAGATTAAATTCTGTAATTACAGCCACATTAGCTCCACAAATGAGACACACGGGTTCAGTAAACATATACTCAGCCTCCCATCGGTTTTTAAAGGCTCTATTTTCAGAATCAACTTTTCTCTTCAGCATCGTGTGAGCTAGCTTCGCAATAACTTGCAGCATCATAAGCTAGACTTGATTAACGCGGTAAGTGTTCGGCAAGGCAGCAGAAGCGCTGCATTATGGGATCTGTAGTTTATTGTGTTACCAGCGCTTCATATACCCGGGCCATTAATAACAATAATACAGTATATAAAATGATCTCGCGGGCGGTAATATAATTACATGCCGGGCTGGATGTGGTCCGCGGCCCTTGAGTTTGACACATATGGACTAAATAGAACTTGAAAAGATATATTTTTTCAAATGTGATTGTGATTCAGATAGAGTTGACGCCACGACTACAGCCTGCATGCCTCAATAAGTCAGCCTCCCCTCGCTCTTACTTTGGCTTTACCAAAACAAGCATTGATGGCGAATAAAGTATCCATTATTCGAGTATGTAGATCGGGTTATATATATATATATATATATATATATATATATATATATATATATATATATATATATATATATATATATATATATATATATATATATATATATATATATATATATATATATATATATATATATATATATATATATATATATATACCGCCAGATCGCAGCGGAGACGTAGTGTGTTAAAGAAGCTATGAAAAAGAAATGGGAACATTTTAAAAATAACGTAAAATGACTGTCAATATACAGTAATTGTTTTGTGAGTGTTACTGAGTGTTGCTGTCATCAAGGATTTGATTATCATTATTTCTTTCAATCAGGTTCGTATTTGTAGGATGTGTTGTGTTCAAGTTACATTCCGTGTTTGTCAATCGTTGTAAAGATGACAGGTTTCATTTATCGTTACTGCATCAATAAACAGCTCGTCTTCTTCTTTATCTGAGACCCGACACACTGCATGCACGGTTTTTTTTGTTTTTTTTTTTACACTGTCTTCCTTTAGCGGGACATTGACTTGTGCTGGTGCCATGTCGTGCTATGTCCATGGCTGTATCTAATGTTACCGAAGTCCCGGCACTTAAAACTTTCTCTCGCAGTTTCGCTGAGTTTGTGCCAAACACCACCCTGACCATCTCATCTTCCTCTGCATAAGCACAGTCCTTCACCCGTGAATATTTACCCGTGGCAGTTTGCTATTGGATTGCCGCTGACGGACGGCCTTAAATGGGCAGGCACTAAATTACAAACGCCAGCGGCAGCCTGTCTATGAACTTAATTTAAAGTTTAGGTTTACGTCGTGCTTTGTTTCCGAAGTAGCAGAAGTCATGAATATGGTTGTATATGTCACTCGCTCGCTTCTTATTGTTTTGCTGCCTTCTCAATTATATAATGCATGTTTTCTTCAGCGCTTTTTGGGCCTCTTCCTGGTTTTCTACGTACTGCGTGATTACGTGGAAGGCGTGATGATGTCACACGAAACTCCGCCCCCACGGGTTTCAAGCTCATCTCCATTACAGTAAATGGAGAAAAACAGCTTCCAGTTATGACCATTACGCGTAGAATTTCGATATGAAACCTGCCCAACTTTTGTAAGGAAGCTGCAAGGAATAACCCTACCAAATTTCAGCCTTCTACCTACATGGGAAGTTGGAGAATTAGTGATGAGTCAGTCAGTCAGTCAGTGAGTGAGTGAGTGAGTCAGTGAGGGCTTTGCCGTTTATTAGTATAGATTTGTGGCATAGTGAGTCTGCGGCTTAAAAAAAAAGGTCTGTTTTTAAATCCAGTTCGCCATGTCCGTCTCCGTGGGCGCGATTGCACGACTGCAGGGAGTTGATGAGGTGATTGGGGCGAGTCGCACCCGATCGTTCTCTATTGATTCATTGGCTTACTGCGGCATGTGAATAAGGCACTGCGCCGATGGAGATGTATATTTATGATCCGGCAGGATAGGGGAAAGCAAAAAAGAAAAGAGAGAACACAAGGTTAAAGAAGGGAAAAGGCAGTCATGGGAGATGATCCAGACACCAGGAAGGTGAAGGCAGCACAAGCTGGGGCTCCGTGAGAGAGTTCAGGCTCAGGCGATCTATGGGCTGGTTCATCCCACTAACTAAACGTGTAGAGTGGGGCGAACGAAATGTAAGACCACCCAATGGATCCGAGGAGTGTCTGAGTGAGCGCGAAGGAAGACGGGAGGTGTGCCAATCTCGGACGGTCTGACTGCGCAGTGTGGCGGCAGCCAACACAGGAGTTGGCAGAAAGCAGTTTGTGCTGCAAAGGCTCCGCCAGCAACGCCCGTAAAGGGTGAGCACTTGGAGACAGAAGGTGGTGTGCTGAGATCGGAGAGACTACATTTTAACCTCTATTTTAACAGATTTATTTATTATGGATTTTATCCCCACGTTTCATTGGTTTTATAGATTTGCTATTTATTTGGGTACTGTATTTTTCTGAACACTGCACAATGGACACTTTCAGTTTTACTTTTGACTGTTTTTAACAAAAGCATTTGAACACTTTCCACCACCCCCTGACTTCAATGAGATTTCTCAGCTCATCTCGGTCATAACTATCAACGGTGTTGGTTCAACAGATTCCCATGTGGGAAGAGGGAGTCTGTAGGGAACTGGCATCTTCACACTATTGTACAGTAACCAGGTACATTACACAGTATTGAAAAAAAATAAAACAAGTACAACTTGGTACAGTATTATCCAGTACTCCAGTACTATAGAAACAGTATTCACACATTGGAACATAATGGTCCGTATCTGAACTTTTAAAACCAAAGTATCTTCAGACAACAGACACGGCACCTTTTTTCGTTAAAAAGTTCTTCTGTGTCATCATGTTAAACTTTATTTTCTGCTACAGCTTCAATTTAGGAATGTTCTCTCTCCATTTTCAGTGCTCATTACCTCCACTAACGCATGTACTCTGCGGCATTCCTGTTTTGCGGTGCAGCAGTGAAAATGGTCCAGTTTCCCGCTGCGCCACGTTCTGAACGTTGTTTAGGCTATTTAAATCGGTGTTCCAGTATAAGACAAATCCATATCATAACAAAAATAAAAAACGTTTTTTGGTATGAACCGGTTTACCACCCAGCACTAATCTCTATCTATCTATCTACAAAAACTGCCCACACTATTCCAAGTCTAGTCTTAAAAATTATTGTTCAGCATAATCACCTTTGGACATAAACTTCACAAAACATGCTGTATACAGGATTAAACTGTGTATGTTAGACAAGTCGTTGAGATTTCTATAACAGTCAAAGTGCAAGGAAAGTGTTTAACTTGAAATGTTTGGAAAATGCTGACTAAAAATTGACTAAATTGGCTTCAACCAGACAGATCAAATAAATATATGGCTGGGGTGCCTTTATTGTATGAAGAAGTTTAACATGGGGATTCTGGATGAGTCTGTTTTTAAAAGACACATAAAATGAAGTTAAAATTTTGAAATGAAGAAGAGCAAAGAAGCTAGTAATTCTATTAAAAAAAATTTTCTACTTTTTGCAGTGCTATAGTCACATTTGACTGCCACATCAGCAAACTGTTCAATTGACAGTGGAGCAGCCGGCGGTAGCTTTAGTGAGAGCTCTAGTTAATGTTGGGATACTTCTACTTTATGGTCATCTTTGTCTTTACATGTGACTAAAAGTGAATGTCTGAAATGTGAAATGTTCTGGGTGTTAAGTGTGCTGTACAAACATTATTCGTATAGGTCATGGCAAAGGTGTAAGTGACCTTTCCTCAAAAAATGTTTCCTGATAGTCAGATCACAGAGAGTCATACAATGTGCATAGATATCTTTCCCAAGGTATACCTCATACTTTTCATCAGCAACAATGTATTGTCTATGTGGAATAGCGGGTCCGTGGCTTCAAAAAAAAAGGGCCAGTTTTAAATCTATATAGCCATGTCGCTATCCGTGGGTGTGATTGCATGACCGCGGGGTGTTAATGAGGTAGTTGGAGTGAGTCGCACGTGCGGGTGCGATCGTTCTCAATTGCTTCATTGTCTTCCTGCGGTTTTATTATTATTATTTTATTCCCACTTTTTACTGATTTGTATGGATTTATGTACTTTTAGAACACTGCACAATTGACACTTTTGTTGGTTTTATTTGTGTTTTGACTTTTCTGTTAATTAAAGCAATTGAGCTCTTTTCACCCCCCACCATCCTCTGGTATAATCAGTGAACTGTCCTCATATGTCGGCTCATTTCGGTCATAACTGTTGACGGTGTTGGTTCAGCAGATTCCCATGTGGGAAGAGGAAGTCTGTAGGGGACAGGCATCGTCACAATCTAAAATATGCCAAAATTATATTTTTATAATTTATTTTGCATAATAGGTATCAAGTCATTAGTACCTCCAACACAGTAAAGTTTCTGTATTCTTACATATGCTTTAAAGTGTTGCATTTGTAAATGACACTCGCAAAGAAATTTTGAAAAAACATGTTTTTTTTTTTTTTTTTTTTTTTTATCCTTTGTTTCCACACACCAAAATATTGGCACGAGCCGACTTCCACTTTTTACTCCTGATGAAGTCATTTAGGCAGAGTGTTTTGAATTTTGTTTTGCTACATGAGGAAGTTCCTCCCAATTAGTTTGGATGCATTTCTCCATAAGTTGTCAGACATTATGTTCCTCTAGACTTCTGAGTTCATTTTGCTTCTGCCGTCATGAGTTACATCGTCAATAAAAATGTTTGAGTCTATTCCAGAAGCACCCATGCAAGCCCAAGTCTTGACACAACCTCCACCATGCTTCACAGATGACATTATATGTTTAGGATCATGAGCAGATCTCTTCTTTCTTCATACTTTGGCCTTTCCATCACTTTGATAGAGGAAAATCTTTGTCTCATCAATCCATAAAACTTTGTTCCAGTACTGTTGTGGCTTATCTCTGCACGTTTTTGCAAATTCCAATCTAACTTTCTGACTTTTACTGCTGAGTGGTTTGCATCTTTCAGTATGGCCTCCATATTGTTGTTCTCTTAAGTCTCCTTCGAACAGTCGACTGTGATATTTCCATGCCTGCTCTTTGGAGGTTGTGTTTTTGTTTTGTTTTTTTACACACAGTTTTCACCATTTGTCTGTCATTAGTTGTTGTTTTCCTTGGACGACTGGTTCGATACCTGTTGCACAGTACGTTAGTGGGTCCTTCTTTTTCAAGACCTTACAAATTGTGTTATCGACTATTCCCAATGATTTTGAAATACCCCTGATGGAATTTTCCTCTTTCTCAGCTTCAAAATGCCATGTTTTTCTTGCATAGATGGCTCTCCAGACTTCATGTTGGTCTATCCTTTTTAACTACAAGTGGAGTCTTCACAGGTGAAAGCTAAAGCTTAAACACAGAATAGATATCCAAGGTTGCATAATCTCCTTAGTGTTAGACCCGAGCATAACTCGAGGTGTAAAAACAGTGCTAAAAGTGTTAGTCTCAAGTGTCACTCGGGCAACGGTATAGATGTATAGGTATAGTCTCTCATAAGATCTGAGGATTACTCGAGCCGTAAAAGTGCCAACAGCGTTAGTGCAGAGTGTTACTCTGACAACCGTATAGGCGTCTCTTACTTAAGCGTTAGTCTTGAGTGTTACCTAAGCAACAGTATAGACACGTCGTCTCCTAGCCTCATAATAGCATCTTTTATGAAACGCCTCTCATCAGCAGTGATGATGAGGTGAAACGGTCTTCAGACAGTTAAATTGAAAGGAAGTTTTTTGAAACCGAAAGTGGCGATGGATCACTTGCACATGTGCATTGTGCTGTTCATGTTATTGTTATTATTCATCATTATTTGTAACATTAGTATACTTTCTACACTTCTGACTTTGTACTTTTAGTGTTTTGCATGTTTTATAGTAGAAAGATGAGATTTAATTAAAATGTAATTTTTCAATCCAAAAAGTGCAAACTTTTTTTTTTTTTGGAAAAAATGTAACACTTAAGGAGGTTAATGAGTAAACAAGGAATTCCTGTGGTTTGTCATGTTTCAATTTTTTTTGCTCACTTGAAAAACCAGGTGGTTTGATACAACATCTGCTATGTTCTATGTGGTTTAGATATAAAAATTAGGGAATAAAAGCTGAAACTCTGATCTTCTCATATTCATCTTTTGATCTCACATACAAATGTTTATTAATAGTGTTTACCCAAGAATGCACCACTGTGTTACAGGCGCATTAAAATGCAGGAATGAACTGCTGAAATGTAGCTGCTATGGTTAAACCAGCTGAAAATGATAAACACATAAAAAAAAAAAAATAAACCCTTGTTGACCCAGAACCACCATATCTTCCACTAGTTTTCAAAAACAAAGTAACAGCATCTGTAGCAGTGGATCAGAAAATTCTTGCAATCATTGTGTGAAATTTACCAGTGGTGGCTTTTTTGGTCTTTGGAAATCACTAATATTTAAATGATTTGTTTCCAAATTCAGGGCTTGAAATTTATTTGTGAAATAAAATTTGCTGGCATTCTCATCAGTATAATATTAGTAACTAGCGAAATACCTGCGCTTCGCAGCGGAGAAGTAGTGTGTTAAAGAAGTAATGAAAAAGAAAAGGAAACATTTTGAAAATAACGTAACATGATTGTCAATGTAATTGTTTTGTCACTGTTGTGAGTGATGAGTGTTGCTGTCTATAATATATATATATATATATATATATATATATATACACATACATACATACATACATACAGTGGAACCTCGGTTCACGAACGTCCCGGTTCACGCATAACTCGGTTCACGACCAAAAGCTCGAAACTTTTGCCTCGGTTTACAACCACGCACTCGGTATACGAACAAGCCAGTTTCCCTTGCCTGCCTGCCTTAGCTCTGCTGAACTGAGAGAGAGAGAGCAAGAGCGAGCGAGCACATGCCTGCTGGGGAGGGAGAGGAGGAGGAGGAGATTGCTGCACTGTTTGCCTGCCTATCTGCAGCCAGTAAGTTCAAGCCAACCATCCCCCAATTCCAAGTGTCTGCTGGGGAGGGGGAGGAGGAGATTGCTGCACGTGTTTGCCTGCCTATCTGCAGGCTGTATTTGCTGAGAGAGAAAGAGAGAGAGAGAGAGAGCAAGCTAGCAAGCCGTGGCTGCAAGAGCTCTGTTCATTGTTCTCCTTCCATTGACTTCTAAGCAAGTGAAGAAAGTTTTGAAGAAAATTGAAATCGAAGTAAAGAAAGAAATTACAAGAGGTGGAAAAACTGTTTACCAGTTTACTCATTTACCAATCTGAGAACCCTCGTGCTTTCAAGCAGCACAATGTAAACAAAGCCAGACTGCCAGTAATGTGGGGCGCAAACACGAAGGATTGGGTCACAAGGAGTTTGTTTTTGGAATGGCTGCATGAGGCTTTCACTCCTACCAGCTAAAAGCACCAGAAACCCAAGAAATCACAAGAGAGAAAACACCTGAAGGAAAACACTTCATGCCAGAACTCGACTGCAAGGTTAGTTTTCTTGGTGGTTTTTGTATTACGGATTTTTCAAAAGTTAATTTTTCAGTTCATAACGCGATTTGTTGCAATGTTACTTTTATCTTTTTTCAAATGTTCCTTTTTTCCGCTGTGCTTAAAACTCATTTTAAAAACAGTGTTTACAGCGATTAGGCTTTAAGTTTAATAGCGTGATCTCCTGCAGTCTTTCTTTTCTGGTTGCTTGCAAGTTGGTTTTTGCATGCACTGCACTTCGGATTTGTTTTAATGTTCGTTTTTTTCTGCTGTGCTTAAAACTCATTTAAAAAAAAAAAAATGCTGCGCGAGCACGTGCTACAGAGAGATTAGAGAGTGACCGGGAAGGGATGGGGGTTGTTAGGTGGGAGGAATTGTGTGTGTGTGTGTGTGTGTGTGTGCGTGCGTGCGCGCGCTACAGAGAGAGAGCGCGCCAGCCAGCCTGCTCCTGTAGCTGAGGGAGGGAGGGAGCGCGAGCGAGCCAGCTCCTATAGCTGAGCAGGGAGCCTGGGTGTTTTGTGTCAGTGTTATTCAATGTTTTTACATTAGTTTACTATTACACTGTGCATTCTATGGTGTAATTAACTATATTTGTGCTTAATCTTTACATATATTTACATATTTACATACAGTTTGTATTGTCTGGAACGGATTAATTGTATTTACATACAATCCTATGGGGGAAACTGCTTCGGTTCACGACCAACTCGGTTTACGACCAAAGTTCTGGAACGAATTATGGTTGTGAACCGAGGTTCCACTGTACCTAGGTTTGCTTCTCCCTACAGACTACTAGCGTGTCCTGGGTCTTCCCTGGGGCCTCCTCCCGGTTGGACGTGCCCGGAACACCTCACCAGAGAGGCGTCGAGGAGGCATCCTGATCAGATGCCCGAGCCACCTCATCTGACTCCTCTCGATGCGGAGGAGCAGCGGCTCCACTCTGAGCCCCTCCCGGATGACTTAGCTTCTCACCCTATCTTTAAGGGAAAGCCCAGACACCCTGCGGAGGAAACTCATTTCAGCCGCTTGTATTCGCGATCTCGTTCTTTTCGGTCACTACCCATAGCTCATGACCATAGGTGAGGGTAGGAGCATAGATCGACTGGTAAATTGAGAGCTTTGCCTTACGGCTCACCTCCTTTTTCACCATGACAGACCGATGCAGAGCCCGCATCACTGCGGATGCCGCACCGATCCGCCTGTCGATCTTACGCTCCATTCTTCCCTCACTTGTGAACAAGACCCGAGATACTTGAACTCCTCCACTTGGGGCAGGATCTCTCCCCCAACCCTGAGAGGGCACTCCACCCTTTTCCGGCTGAGGACCATGCTCTCGGATTTGGAGGTGCTGATTCTCATCCCAGTAGCTTCACACTCAGCTGCGAACCGATCCAGAGAGAGCTGAAGATCACGGCCTGATGAAGCAAACAGGACAACATCATCTGCAAAAAGCAGTGACCCAATCCTGAGTCCACCAAACCGACCCTTTCAACACCCTGGTTGCGCCTAGAAATTCTGTCCATAAAAGTTATGAACAGAATCGGTGACAAAGGGCAGCCCTGGCGGAGTCCAACTCTCACTGGAAATGGGCTCGACTTGTTTATTATTGGTTCCATAATTCAGAAATAAAACATACCTGTCAAAGTTTTTTGTATCGATTTCCCCTACAGTCTTGTGGTTTTTCCATTCTCATTTGCTACAAAGCCAAAGTAATTCTGGCTGCCCTATTTTTCAATTAAGCATGCCGGTGAAGGTTCAGACTGTATTGCCATCTCATTAACATTTGTGAGTTGATGGAAACAGGGTTGCAACTCGACACCTGGGACCTCATACATAACGCCGTGTGTAGAATTCACACTAAAACATGGTGTGCAGTATGACCAAAATTCACGGTATTTTTCTAAATTATTCCGGTTTCACAATATTCAATTGTATTTTTTTTCCCATGCATGAGTGGATGTTAACTACATTTTCCACTGCAATTACTGCAGCGAGACTAGCGAAGAATAACCTATTCCACGTTAAAGTGACTTTTTAAACCGCTTTACCATCATTAAACTGCATAATATTTAAACTAATAAATAATAACAGTAAAATAAATAATAGTGCAACTTCCAGTAATAATACTATTGCTTCAAGACTTTAAGCCCAGGAGCCTCATGTATAAACGGTGTGTACGCACAGAAATGTTGCGTAAGAACGTTTCCATGTTTAAATAGCGATGTATAAAACCTAAACTTGGCGTAAAGCCGCGCGCATTTCCACGATTCCTCATACCCTGTCGTATGCCAGTTCTCCGCTCGGTTTTGCAGACTGGCGGCACCCAGCGTCAAAGCAGTGCTACTGTCCCTGTGTGGTTATCCTTTCTTTTCCTGACGCGGCTTTATAAATACACTGAGATTAACTGCATATTGTTTATTAGTTTAATGCATCTGATTGTAATTAACCAGTAACAATATAATGGTCCACGAAATGGTCAAACTATTCTAAATACCATAGCTGCTTTACCGTTGTTACTCTCACTGCACCACCTTCTTCTTTCAGCTGCTCCCCATTAGGGTTTGCCGCATCACATCATCTTTTTCCATATTACTCTCACTGCACCACTCGGAGCAGCTGATCGGAAAGAGAATTATTGGTATACAGCATCAAGCACACACTGCCTCAGCCATGCTTCCTATTTGAACTGCTTTTCATATGACAAACACTTTCCTGTACGGACCTCGCAGTTCAGAAACCGTTTCATCCCAAGAACTCTAAACGCACTCAATCAGTCCATCAAGTGCTCCCTGTAGAACTGTTAGTACTTATTAGTACAGTTACCTCAATGTAAACTTGCAGTACAGTTATAATATTGCACAACCTGAGCCACTTTATAAAGAGTGTATTTACATATGATGATGGTATCATTTTTAAGATGAAATGCAGCAAAATATGTTTATTATACAGATAAAATTTTATTTTATTTTATTTATATTTTTATATTTTATTCAAAAATATAACTGCAGAAACAAAAAGCCGCCTTAACATGCGACATTGACACCCGTTTATTAGGACTGCCTCTGTGGCGCAATAGACTCAGCTGCCGACTGGGAATCAAAAGGTCGCAAGTTCGATCCTGCACCACTCCGTTTTGAGAAGTAAACTGCTCTTAGTCTTACTATTTTACAATAAAAACATACATTTGATTTCAGTCTGTAACAGCCGGTGTAAATACTTGTAAAGGTTAGTTTTTTTTTAGTCAGTTTTATTATCTCAGCCGCGTTCACGAGCCCTAACACACCCCACCCCCACATCTGACACTGCTGTTTGCACATAGACGCGCTATAACAGAGGTAAACTCGGCTCCCTTCTACATCGGAGCAAGAATGCACATACCATTGCTTGCATACTAAAGTGTCAGCATCACACTGTTGCCATAGCTGTACTTTGTATCTTCCCATATACATATACAAAGTACAGCTATGGCAACAGTGTGATGTGTATTCTTGCTCTGACGCTAGATCTGCAGTGTATCACGATACATTCTCTTACCAATGGTAGCGAAATGAAGTGTCTGCATGCACTTTTTGTGGCATTACACATGTATTTTTTGAGCATGTCCGTGCCAAATAAATAACATTCGAGCTAACACACCCCACCCCCGTATCTGACACTGCTGTTTTCACATAGACGCGCTATAATAGAGGTAAACTCAGCTCCCTTCTACATCGGAGCAAGAATGCACATACCATTGCTTGCATACTAAAGTGTCAGCAGGAACTTTTCGTGACATTCCACACATTTTTGAGCATGCCCTCTGCACACTACTTCTTACTTTAGGCTTTAGGAAGTAAGTAAATGAATAAAGGTAAATCGTGGCATAAAATGATTTCTTCAGAACGTCACATATTTGTCTCTCTTTCTTTTTTTAAAATGTGCGTTGATCACCGCCAGCATGTTGTAGCACACAGCATCTGGCAACCTGCATGTTCTTGCGCGCACTGAATAAGAGACAAATATACAGTCTTTATATACATTTAGAAATGCCATACTTTTACAGATGATCGGACGCTGTTCGTTTTCAAATAATATTGCATTTGTGCGATGATGTTTTCACATATATTGTCTCTTTCTTTCAGGTGTGTAATAGAAACCACAGCATAGAGAGAAGTGTGTACAACGCTTCTTACAGGAAAAGGCGATGGAAAAAGAAAAGATGATGCAGCATCAACAAGCTTCAGTTCTTTATTTACCTTTAGTTACCTTTATTTATTTATTCACTTCCTACAGCGTAAAGGCACATGTAAAATGCACACTTATTTTTTGAGCTATAGCTCGAATGTTATTTATTTGGCACGGACATGCTCAAAAAATACATGTGTAATGCCACAAAAAGTGCATGCAGACACTTCATTTCGCTACCATTGGTAAGAGAATGTATCGTGATACACTGCAGATCTAGCGTCAGAGCAAGAATACACATCACACTGTTGCCATAGCTGTACTTTGTATATGTATATGGGAAGATACAAAGTACAGCTATGGCAACAGTGTGATGCTGACACTTTAGTATGCAAGCAATGGTATGTGCATTCTTGCTCCGATGTAGAAGGGAGCTGAGTTTACCTCTGTTATAGCGCGTCTATGTGCAAACAGCAGTGTCAGATGTGGGGGTGGGGTGTGTTAGGGCTCGTGAACGCGGCTGAGATAATAAAACTGACTAAAAAAAAAAACAAAAAACCAAAGCTAACCTTTACAAGTATCATAAATTACACCGGCTGTTGCAGACTGAAATCAAATGTATGTTTTTATTGTAAAATAGTAAGACTAAGAGCAGTTTACTTCTCAAAACGGAGTGGTGCAGGATCGAACTTGCGACCTTTTGATTCCCAGTCAGCAGCTGAGTCTATTGCGCCACAGAGGCAGTCCTAATAAACAGGTGTCAATGTCGCATGTTAAGGCGTCTTTTTGTTTCTGCAGTTATATTTTTGAATAAAACCGCAATTGTTGTTAGATTTGTACCTTTTGTGAAAGTATTTCTTTGATATTTGGACTTCAGGCTTCATACATTATATAGTTTATGCCTACATTTTGTCATCTACTACTAGATATAAAAAACGTTTCTGTTTTATCCATGTGTATACACAGATTACTGTAGAAACGGAACAGACATGAAATGCGTGTGTTCCAAACAACTATCTATTATTTCCACTCTAAAACTCCACTTCACTCCCAGAAAATCAATCAAGGCATGAGCTGGGAGAAGTTTGTGCACGTTCTAAGTCGATGGGGGGATGGAATAGCCGGCTGCATGCAGCCTGATTTTATCAGCACATTTAGATGACAAAAGACGCTGGTGGAGAGCTGTGAACGATTTTAAGAAGTGATTTAAGGTGGGACGGATTTACAAGTTTTTTCGTAGGCTCTGGTAATTCTAGTGTTAAAAGTTTTGAAGAATCGGCATTATAAGCTTACAGATGGCTTAACGTCCATTACAGAGCTGATTATGTGGCGATCGGTTACTTGGAGAAAGAAAAGGAAGGACATGAATTTGAGGTTAGTACGTTTGAAAGAGACAGTACTGCAGGGGCGGCCTTAGGCATGTGCAAATTGTGCACCTGCACAGGGCCGCCAAATCCCAGGGGCTGCCACACCAATATATATTGAATATAAAACAGAAAGAGAAAATAACGACACAGCTAAAAATGCAGCGGCAAATTTCGGCAAAAGTTAAATGCTTGTGTCATGAGCACGTGGCGGCTATGCAGTGACCGCAATGGACGTGGCCACCCGCCGTGCATAAGATACCATATTGACATTGTCGGGCAAAGGAACCACCGATTCTTCCTCTGCCCGAGCCGCCATGAGCCTATAGCCCCGGAGTACTGCTGCAATAAATTATTTCATCGAAGGTCACACACAACCACTGCACCACCGTGAAGCCCATGTTTAATAATGTGCTTTAACTCCTATCATCATGAAAATGATATCACGTATAAATCACAGTATTTTAGTTATTCAGAGAGCTATGATATCACGAATGTAATGGATTCTGTGTCCTGTCCGAGGTAGAGAAAGCCGTTTTAAAAAGCACGTAGTGATTCACACACACAGAGCACATTGAAGAACACATACAAAACAAAGCATTTAACGTGCTGCTTTACTTACAATGTGATTTGAGAAACTAGTTAATTAAACAATTTTAAGATGAAGTTTTATGATCTTCTACTTTAATGACAAAATAAACTACTTGATTAAAGTGGACATTTCGAAATTGAAGTTGACATTTCGTGCTTTTTTCCGCCCCTGTGTGCCTTTTTTTTTTCCTCTGTGCCCTAATAAGCTTTCATATGAAACTCCGATGGTGGGCTACGACTCTCCTTTTCACGGCGACTTTGATATCCGACAACTTCTTTTTTTATTTCGGGCACTGTGCAACTTTCTGAACTTGAGCTTTCGAGTTTCTCTGACACGCTATGTCACTTAATCAACTTCCTTTTCTTGTTTATACCACTGTTTAAACCAACAAATAGTAAGTTTTTCCTTGCCTCCACTTGGTAGTCGCTGAAATTCTTCCATTTTCCATCTTGCTTTTCCCATTGTCTTTTCACAGACCGCTGAGCTTAAGGGCTATTTATATTAATTTGCATATTCAAAGAGGTGTAATTCTGGGAGGAGTTGGGGCGGGACAACACGCGCGTGCACGAGAGTTACTTTTCACGCTGACCGGGATTTATGTAGCGGAAGAACGCAGAAGTTGGCGAAAGCACAGATTCCGGCATCTGGATTTTTGTGTGCGTAAGCACATTTCAGCTTTTGTGCTTACGTCATGTTATAGTACGAATTCTACACGCAGCGTTATGCATGAGGCCCCAGGTGCATTACACAGTATTCACCAAATAAAAATAAAGTAAAATAAAACAAGTGCAACTTGGTGCTGACATCTTTTACCAACTGAACCATCATTTAGGTAGATTGCATTAATATGGACTTTGCTTCAAGCTTAAGCTATACTGTGTGTGTGTATATATATATATATATATATATAAAAATTAAAACTAATAAAAGGTTGTTTACAAAATTTGTTCAGTCAAAAGGCTCTATTTTGACTGCATCTGTTATGCAATGTGATTCATTCTCTTCATTAGTGCCACCCCCTTGAAAACTATCACTTTATGGGACCATGCAAACCTGTATTAATACTTGTGTGCACATTAAAATGTTTTTTGTACAATGTACAATTCTCATGACAGTGGAATAGGTTATTCTTAGCCAGTCTACTGCAGTAATTGCAGTGGAAAATGTGGTTAACATCCACTTGTGCATGGGAAAAAAATACCATTGAATACCGTGAAACCGAAATAATTTTGAATAATGCTGTGATATAGAATGTTGGTCATGCCGCCCAGCATTAATCCTAACCCTATTTTAATGACCAATTCCTTTTCTTAATAGGACATGTGCTTTCCCTAGCTGGCAAAAGGCACTCACAGAAATCTTGTTACTCTCATTTAAAAAACTATTCTAACTTTAGACACAAAACACACATATTCTAACGGCTTGGGATTTAACCCAAAGCTTTATCTCCAAAAGAAGAAATGAACATGCCTTCTCCTGATCAAGCTCACCCAGGGCTTCACCTATTCCAAGTACTTCTCTAAGACAAAGTCTTCCCACAGTGAAAGCTAAAACAGCACGTCTTTTTTTTCTTTTTTTTTTTCCCCCACATGCAATTATACTGACTACTCAGTATCTGTGTTGACCTGTACACTAGACTGCCCGGATATTTATATTGTGTTTGGGTTTGTATTGTCAAGTGTATGCTGCATCATTTTATTTTTTTTTTATTTTATCTTCTTATATTTATCTTTTGTACTCTGTCCTTTTATGTTGTACCAGTATTCTCAAGGCAAATTCCTAGTACAAATTAGTGTACCTGGCCAATAAAGTAAATTCTGACTCTAAATGAAATGAGCCTTGCTTGTGCTTTTTGATTTTAGGCTGTGTATTAGGCTGATGTAAGGCTGTTCATTTGATTTTACAGCTGAATGTTGTGTTTAGCCTTCTTTTTTTAAAGAAATGTAATACATGAAGTAAATATCTTATTCAAAACAGAAAGTATATTGGTTCACTGTCAGATTCATAGTCACTGAGATTCATTACAGTCATATACAATCATGGCTGAAATTATCGGCACCCCTGGAATTTTCCCAGAAAATGCACCCTTTCTCCCAGAAAATTGTTGCAATTACAAATGTTTTGGTATACACATTTTTATTTCCTTTATGTGAATTGGAACAACACAAAAAAAAAACAGAGAAAAAAAGACAAATCTGACATCATGTCACACACAGCTCCAAAAATGAGCCGGACAAAATTATTGGCACCTTTTCAAAATTGTGTGTAAATCGTTTTATTTCAGTCATATGATGTTCGTTTGAACTCTCCTGTGGCAAGAAACAGGTGCTGGCAATATAGCAATCACACCTGAAGCCAGTTGAAATGGAGAAAGGTTGACTCAACCTTTCTGTTGTGCGTCTGAGTGTGCCACACTAAGCATGGAGAACAGAAAGAAGAGCAGAGAATTGTCTGAGGACTTGAGAACAAAAATTGTGGAAAAATATCAACAATCTCAAAGCTACAAGTCCATCTACAGTGATCTTCATGTTCCTTTGTCCACTGTGCACAACATAATCAAGAAGTTCACAACACATGGCACTGTAGCTAATCTCCCTGGACGTGGACGGAAGAGAAAAATTGATAAATGACTGCAATGAAGGGTAGTCCAAATGGTGGATAAACGGCCCCAATCAACTTTAAAACATATTCAAGCTGTTCTGCAGATTCAGGGTGCAATGTCGAAATCTGAACAAAATGAAATTCTATGGCAGGAGAGCCAGGAGGACTCCAATGCTGACACAGAAACATAAAAAAGCCAGAGTGGAGTTTGCCCAAATGTACTTGAGGAAGCCAAAATCCTTCTGGGTGAACGTCTTGTTGACAGAGGAGACCAAGGTAGAGCTTTTTGGTAAAGCTCATCATTCTGCTGTTTACAGAAAATGGAATGAGGCCTATGAAGAAAAAAACCCAGTACCTATAGTCAAACATGGTGGAGGTTCTAAGATTTTTTGGGGATGTTTTGCTGCCTCTGGCACTGGATGCCTTGACTGTGTGCGAGGCATCATGAAGTCTGAAGACTACCAAAAGATATTGGGGCGCAATGTAGGGCCCAGTGTCAGAAAGCTGGGTCTGCGTCAGAGGTCATGGGTGTTCCAGCAAGACAATGACCCCAGACATATATCTCTAAAAGCACCCACAAATGGTTGAAGACAAAGTGCCGGAGAGTGCTGAAGTGGCCAGCAATGAGTCTGGATCTAAATCCAATTGAACACTTATGGAGAGATCTCAGAATTGATTTTGGGAGAAGGCGCCTTCAAATCTGAGAGACCTTGAGCAGTTTGCAAAAGAAGATTGGTTGGAAATTACAGTTGTGAGGTGTAACAAGCTTGTTGATGGTTATAGGAAGCGCTTAATTTCAGTTATTTTTTCCAAAGGACATGCAACCAAATATTAAGTTGAGGGTGCCAATAATTTTGTCTAGCCCATTTTTTGAGTTTTGTGTGAAATGATGTCAGATTTGTCTTTTTTTTTTTCTCTGTTTTTTTTTTGTGTTGTTCCAATGCACATAAAGGAAATAAATGTGTACCTGTATACCAAAACATTTGTAATTGCAACAATTTTCTGGGAGAAATGGTGCATTTTCTGGGAAAATTCCAGGGGTGCCGATAATTTCGTCCATGACTTTAAACATATTGTGTACAGTACTGAAGCTTGGCTGTTCCTCACTATGGCTGTTCTTTTTTTTATTTTTGGAACTGCTCAGGCTATCAATCACTCTTTTTTCTCCATCCTAATCTATAGCTATATTCTAGTCCTGACACTGACTGGAAGACCAATCTTGTTGTCTGCCTTGAAATTATGTTCTCTGTTTTTTGTTTTTTATATTCTCCTGTCAACTGTCCAGTCCTGTTACTCAAAAGTATTTTATATGTTCTGATTTGTTTCACTTTGACTAAAATTTTTAATAAAAATAATGAAGAACCACCCAATAATCATCACAATGAAAAATTTATTAAATCAGTATTTAACTTGTGAAACATGTAAAGACCAGTGTTTGATCAATCACAAGCACTTTTCTTGCTTTTTGTCTGAACGGATTTTTCATAGTTTAACTGAATGGAGGCAGAAGAAGAGATATTGAAGTGTAGGCTTCTGTTTTTTTCTTTTTATTTCATTAGGTTTTGTACATGGCAAATATGAAATTCACATATACATGAAATATGATATCAGATTTCAACAGCTTATACTGTAGAAGTTTGTAGAGCCACACTCTGACTCCTCCAAGTAAAAGGGAGCAATCTCAGTGCTGCTTTAAAAATAAAAAGGATATTAAAATATTCTCTCACAACCTGTAAAATTTTGTACAATTAATGTAACAGAACTGCGCTGGGCTGGCACCCTGCCCGGGGTTTGTTTCCTGCCTTGTGCCCTTTGTTGGCTGGGATTGGCTCCAGCAGATCCCCGTGACCCTGTACTTAGGATATAGCAGGTTGGATGATGGATGGGTAATGTAACAGGAATCAAATTCGTGCAATTTATGTGTAAATGGTATAATGAATCTGCCAGTCCACTCTACTAATCCTAATCACTTGGTTATTAGGTAATAAAACAGGCTTACCTTCCATTTTTAATTTTTATTAAACATTCATTCTTCCATTTTTGAACCTGCTTAAGCTGTTTCCAGGATAAAAGAATTGTCTTTGGACAAAACTGTGAGAAAGCAGTGGTAAGCAAAATACTTAGTTAAAGCTAGGAAGTGTACATGGGATTGAACTTAACAGGGTTGTTACTACATTGGAGCACTGTTTGTGTTTGTTTTTTAAAAGTAAGGATGCCGAAGTAAAGCAATCACTTGCTTATCTGATGTGGACAGACACACCCATTATAAATATATATTCTTACTATCTATCTATATAATTCACTAGGCAAGACACCCATGGAAAGCATGCCGGAAGGGGCGTGGATTCACTAAGCCACCGACAAGTAAGACGCCTATGGCGCACGCAGGAAGCAGCCACGCCGGAGGTGAATCGCAATATGCAGCGTGTAAAACGGTTTGCGAGGGGTATCCCATGGGATCCTTAAAACAGTCCTTTACAACTGAGGTTAAAACACAATGAAGTAAGCAGTCTTTAAAAACCAAGTTTTTGGTTACCATGCACGACCGCGTGCTACATACAGCAATTCGCATCCACGACAAACATGTGTCTTCTTAGATGCTCCTGCAGGAACACGGAGAGTCTACGTGAGTCACAGGTGCATCTGAACTGTGCAAAGATGACAACGACTCAAGTGACGAGTTGGAGGTGGGCACATGAGTGATGGCGGTACGCCAGTTTTCAGTCACGGACGATTGTGTGTTGGTTCATTCCGTGCATTGTTACAATGTTGCTTTTCTTGCTGATTTATTACATTACCGATTTTTCAAATGTTAATTTTCTCCCTGTGCTTAGAAATCATTAAAAAAAACGGCCTGATTATTCGGCGTATGGTATGCCGCGGGTTGGCTAGTACTATATATTCTTTTTGTAATTTCTGCACAGTATTTTATGGATTGTATTATTTGTCCTGTTTATCTGTATATATGTTTTTTTATGTTTCTGCTGCTGTATGGATCTAAATTTCCCCTTGGGGTTAATAAAGTTTAACTAATATAATCTAAATTGAAGCACATAGACACCTGGGTTCACATACACTTTATGTACAAAATATGGCAATAGGATTACCAGGGAGAGACTCAAATACCAATCAAAACAACTGCTATAATTATGAAAATCAACATGAATTGCCCCAGGAGCAGCTCCAGCAAGCACAGTGCTTGCCTGAAAAGTAAATCTTTATTCTTAATTTAAAATTCTGAGACATTTTTGGGATCATTATTTTCATTGGGCATGTAATTATTTGTAGAAATGTCTGTATATGTTATAGTGCTGTGAAATGGTATTTGCCCCATTCCAGATTTTCTTTGTTTTTGCTTATTCATAATACTGATCTCCAAACAAATTTAGAAATTTTAAATACAGTAGACAACCTGAATAAACATAATACGCAGTATGTATGTATTTGATCGGTATTGCTAAGAAAATTAATATAAAGTCTACAAGCAAGTTCATTGGTTTTTGTGCAGTTTGAATATACTTTTGAAATAAATACCACATCCACAACTGACACGCTTAGAAGAGTATTCTCCTGCAAAGTTTCTTTTTAGGTAGGCAAATTGATTATTATAGACTTACAACCAAAGTAAATTTTGTTTTTTAAAAAAAAAAAAAATTTAATCCAAGATCCAGTTGACTCTAAAATAGTTCTGTTAATTTTTGATTGCTTTGGGGGGATTAGGTAAATTGTTAAGAAATACTGTCGGTTCCTATAACCTCTGATGAGTTTATTGCACCTTTTATAAGTGATTTTCTTAATTCATATAAATTACATGAATGGATATCCTGTAATGTTTTTTGGAAATACAATATACAGTAAACCTTAGAGGTGAAACAATACACCACTCGCAATACAATTTGTACTTCGGTTTTGGACTCTTGTACAAAAAAAATTTTAAAAAGTATCATCATTACTGTAATTAACAAGGAGTTATAGTCCTCTCATGTAGGTGTTGAATGTGCTGGTCATTTAAGTTGTTCTAGCTTGGGCTCAGTTTGTCTCTTCTTGTTGTTAACTGGTTTGCTAGTCATATATGTGCTTTACTAAAATAGTTTGTTTAGGCTGCTTTAAATGTGAAGCAACATTGCCAGGTATGTTACAGTATTCCTGGACTTCAAACAGCAGACATTTAAAAGAGGTGGTATTCACAAAATACCAGTGTTTGTGGCAAATCAATAAGTACAACATGTGATGAGCGGAGTCCTCATTCACTTTTTAAAAGTACTGTTTTGTATAGCTATTTATAGCTTAACAAGTTTGGATAAATATAGTTGATACAAAAGTTACCTGTTTTAGCACTCTAGAGAGGGAGAATGTGGTGCTGGGGCAAAGTTGCACCAGTGTTTGGTGGCTTCTCATGAGTCACCCGACTGATTTGGATGCCTACAATTCAGAGGGCTTCTGTGGGGTTAAACTGGCACTATGGAGCTTTAATTAACCTCAAGGGCATTTTTGAATTGGAGTGACATGACAGCAAAGTGTGTGTCCACACAGGAGCTGTCACTTCAACACACACAAACACAGCAATCCGGCAGTGACGGTTTCATTCATACTGTTTTAGCTCCCTCCTTCACTTTGAAAGAACTAATTGCCTCTCTTGTCAGGTATGTTTAGTGGCTGGTGCCAGTTCGTTCTAGAGGAGAAAAGACAGAAAAAAAAGACATCAAGGCAAGGTCAGTGGCTGGTTTTAATCGCTTCCTGTATCAACCATCAGATGATAAACGTGTTACGCATTGGGCCAGCGAACTTGCAGTTGCGCTGGCGGCGTATAAGCAATCCCTGCCTCTGTTAACAGAATTAAACTCACAGTGCAGTTGGGGTAGTTGACAGGTCTCAAGAACAAAGAGACTGGTCAAGCTGGGATTGGCCAGATGCAAAAGGACATACGTGCCGAACTGGGACAATGACGAATATCAAAAGGAGACTGCTGCAATCTAATTAACCACCTGGGGCCTCATGTATAAACGGTGCGTACGCACAGAAATGTTGCGTAAGAACTTTTCCACGTTCAAATCGCGATGTATAAAACCTACACTTGGCGTAAAACCACGCACTTTTCCACGGTACCTCATACCTTGTGGTACGCAAGTTCTCCGCTCGGTTTTGCAGACTGCCGGCACCCAGCGTCAAAGCAGTGCTACTGTTCCTGTGTGGTTACTCATTATTTTCCTGACGCGGCTTTATAAATACACTAACTAACCGCATATTGTTTATTAGTGTAACGCATCTGATTGTAATTAACTTGTAACAATTTAATGGTCCAGGGAATAGCCATAGTATTCCAAATACCATAACTGCTTTAGCGTTGTTACTCTCACTGCACCTTCTTCTTTCAGCTGCTCCCATTAGGAGTTGCCCCAGCGGATCATCTTTTTCCATATTACTCTCACTGCAGCACTCGGAGTATTTATATCACTGTATCTGAGTGTGAATCACAGCATCAGCTGTTCGGAAAAGAATTATTGGTATACAGCATCAGGCACACGCTACGTCAGCCACGGCAAAACGTTTTAAAGCCTTTCCTGTACGGACCTCGCGGTTCAGAAACAGTTTCATCCCAAGAACTATAAACGCACTTAATCAATTGCTTGTAGAACTGTTTGTACTTATAAGTACAATTCCCTCACTGTAAACTTGTACTACAGTTATAATATTGCACAACCTGAGCCACTTTATAAAGTGCGTATTTACATATGATGACAATATCATTTTTAAGATGAAATGCAGCAAAATATGTTTATTATATTATACAGGTAAAACTTTAACTTCATTTAAATAATCTATATTCTTCACTGGGACTGGCGTGAAGGATAGAATAATTAAACATGTACTACGAAGATATTTCAATGTTCTTTAAACTTTTTAAAGAATCAGCGCTCTAAGTTTACAGATGGCTTAACATCTATTACAGAGCTGATTGTGTGGCAATCAGTTACTTGGAGACAGAAAAGCAAGAACTGCATAGGCGGCCACGCCAATACATATTGAATATAAAACAGAAAGAGAAAATAACGACACGGCTAAAAATGCAGCGGCAAATTTCAACAAAAGTTAAATGCTTGTGTCATGAGCACGAGGCAGCTAGTGTCTGCAACGGACGTGGCCATCCGCCGTGCATAAGCTACCTCACTGACATTGGCGGGCTAAGGAGCCACCGATTCTTTTTCTGCCCAGTGCCACCACAAACCTAGAGCCGCCCTGAGTACTGCTGCAATAAATAATTTCATCGATGGTCGTGCACAATCGCTGCGCTGTAAAACCCATGTTTAATAACGTGCTTTAACTCTTAATGATATCACGTATACATCTCAGTATTTTAGTTATTCAGAGAGCTGTAATATCACAAATGTAATGGATTCTGTGTACAGTCGGAGGAAGAGAGCCGGTTTAAGAAGCAAGTAGTGATTCACACACACAGATCACATAGAAGATCAAATACAACACAAAGCATTTAACGTGCTACTTTAATTACGATGTGATTTGAGAAACTGGTTAAGTAAATGATTTTAAGATGACGTTTATGATGTTCTACTTTAATGACAAAATAAACTACGTGATTAAAGTGGAAATTTCGAGATTGAAGTTGACATTTCGTGTTTTTTTTCCCCCACTGTGCCTTTTTTTTCTCTGTACCCTAAAAAGCTTTCATATGACACACAGACGGTAGGCTACGACTCGCCTTTTCACGGCGACTGATATCTGAGCTTTCAAGTTTCTCCAACACGCTATGTCACTCGATCAACTTCCTTTTGTTGATTATACCACGGTTTAATTAAACAAATAGTATATTTTTCCTTTGCCTCCACTTGGTATTCGCTGAAATCGTTATTTTCCCCCGTGCTTTTCCCATTGTCTTTTCACAGAAGGCTGAGCTTAAGGGTGATTTATATTGATATGCATATTCAAAGAGGCGTAATTCTGTTAGGAGTTGGGGCGTTACATAAAGCGCGTGCACGAGCGTTAGTTTTCACGCTGATCAGGATTTATATAGCGGAAGAACGTGGAAGTTGGAGTACGCACAGATTCCTGCATCTGGATTTTTCTGTGCGTAAGCACATTTCGGCTTTTGTGCTTACGCCATGTTATAGTGCGAGTTCTACGCACTGCGTTATACATGAGGCCCCTGGTGAGTTGGGAGTTTGTATCTTTCTGCCTGTATAGCCACTGGAGAGGAGTGTGATCAGTCACCAGGGTGAACAGTCTACCTCACAAGTAATAGCAGAGCTCCTCCAACATCCCATTAATTGGTAAACACTCTTTCTCGATGGTAGAGTAAATTACACTACCTTTGAAGTAATTACCTACTCAGAAATATGATGGGGTGCTCTTTCCCATCAAAACACTGCAATAGCACTGCCCCAAAATCAAACACACTTACATCTGTGTGTACTGTGAACTCCTTTGAAAAGTCTGGATTTCACAAGACTGGGAACAAAGATTCAGCGGTCTTTAAGTCAGAGAAAGACCTTTCACAATAATCAATCCAGATAATGCTGTGGGTTTTCCTGACCTTCATCAGATCAGAGACAAAACCCATAATGAACCTCCTGTAATAACCAGCGAGTCTGAGGAAAACACAAACCACCTTCATTTAATTTATTTCTGACACACCCAATTTATACTTCTTAGGGACAGCTGTCAACCCAGCCAGAACCAACTGTTAGGCATTGCATCAGGTACACATCAAACTTGGAAATCTTATTAAAATGTCCAAAATCTATACAAAACCACACAGAAGAATTCAGTTGTGGAACCAGAACAACTGAATTGTGCTATTCGCTTTTACTTTCGCAAATCACACCCAGCTTGAGCATCAGTTTCACCTCATCGAATATCACACAGCCCTTGTTGCTTCCAAAATACGGTATTGCCACATCTGCACTTTAACACCAGGCACGGTCAACAATCCTGTCTGTGTTCAGCAGTTTCCGTCTCTTCAGGTAAAGCCAAAAATACATCAGAGTTTCTTCTGATCAGGGACAACAACCCCACCTTCTGAGTGTCCATCAATTCACCACCAATACCAACCTTCGTCTGAGAGACTGAAGCAAAAGTAGCCAACACGTCGTTCGAATCTTGTCACTCCTTCAAAAGATTAACATGCAAGATTTGCATGGGCTTTCATCAGCTAGGAATTCTAACCTTATTGTTCACCGGGCACAAGTGTTCCTCCACTACCGCAGGACTCAGCCATTTTGCCACAAACTTATGTGGATCATAGAGGATCAAAATGAGAACCTGATTGTCCCTTTTGAATTCATGAAGTTTGTTTTTGCTATCATAATTACATTTCTGAGCCTCCTGTTGATGGTTCTCGTGCTCCACAGTGATGGAGGACAATTTAGAAATATGTTATTGGAGTGAAGCAACCCGATCAACGAATCTCCCCTCGTGAGTTTCAGGGCAAACCCCATCCATTTTTCTCGAAAAATGCTTTCCTCATGGCCATCTGCCAAATAATAGTTCAAATGGACTTAAGCCGGTAGAGGCCTGAAGAAATTCCCTAACAGCGAACAGGAGAAAGTGCAACACCAGTGTCTTAGTCGGGTCATCATAAGCTAACCACTGAATCATCTGTTTTAAAGTCTTGTTGAATCTTTCAGTCAGGCCTTTCGTCTGCAGTTGATAACCAGTGGTGCTCAGTTGTTTTATAGCAAGGCTCTTTCATAGCTTTTTCATGACATGGGACGTAAAGGTTGTATCATGGTCAGTTAAAGTCCTGCAAGAGATGCCAATACAAGTGAACACTTCCGACACAGTCTTAGTAACAGCTTGCACATTGCCTTCCACACAAACATGTACTGATAACAATTCTTACTCTTGAGAACTGGACCAATAATGTGTCTAACCCAACTCTCTCAAAAGGGACGTTCACAATAGGCATTGGCGAGAGGGAGCCCTAACGGATCTGTGAGCATTAACAACTTGACAGTTGGGGTACGACTTACAAAACTGATCCACATCTTTACTCATGTTCAGCCAATAAAAGCTTTTTGAAATTCGATCCTGCATCTTTTCTGCATTGAGGTGACCCCCCCAGGACATGGGTGTAGGCATGTTCTCCAAATCGTTTCTCTGTGACCCCTCTGAACCACCAACTGCTCAAACAACCTGCCCCTTCTGTGAATTTGCCCAATACAAATGACTGTCCTTGATTAAAAAGTGCAGAGTTTTAAATCCTGGGCCCTCCCGCACTTCATAGTAGCAATCATTTGCGACATGCACTAGGTTAAATGCAAATTCTAAGTTGCTGTCTCTGTGTTGCAAGCATGCAAACTCCCATTGGGGTGCCAGCACCTGCTTCCCCAGTGCCTGATGCAGCAACCCTCAAAGTTTTCCATGAGCCCAAAGTAGCATCCTCATCTGGGGAGGCAGAAGGTGCTAATGCCTATTGTGAAGAGCTTTCTATCTTCCCTTCCTCACTGGACAAATTTGGTTAAATCTCCCAAGCCGGCTTCCGGGCTGACCTTTCAACGATGAACCCATGCCTATCTACTACAGAATGAGGTGCACTTCAGGTGTCTAAGATGCGTGGGAAGACGGCATTCCTCTTCCCCAGTTAGGACTTGTTTATACTTCACTCTCAGAATGCGTATGCGCCTGCATGATGGCCGCCAATGCTTTCCAATCATTCATTTGACGTGTCTTCTGAGCAGGTTTTCAGAAATTAATGTGACGCATGCCCAAGTTGCAGTACCAGCAAAAAGTCGGGGGGCGCAGTGTCATAAAAGTTGGAATGTGACGTCAGAGTCTCTGTTTACTATCTACATGTGACAGAAATCCTGTATGCGGATCCTATGGGATCAATGTGCGTGCTTTGAAGTTTCATGAATGGTTCGATGTGGTGAAGCAAAATGCCGACATACAGATTTTTTTGGTGGTTTTATATTCAAGCGTTGCATATTCCCGATCGTAATGACAAGATACATTTTAAAGGTCTCACCTATCATCTTTTGTGATGACTTTTTTTTTCTGTGGCTTCCTCCTGACCTGACAGCAATGGCAAACAGCAATAGATCACCACACAGAACACATTAAATGTATGATATTCCAACTTTCTGCACATTTAGAATCCTTAGATTTATACTTGATATCACTTTCACGATGAAATGCATTAAAGTATGTATGTTACATTTTACAGATAAATCGTTAATTTCGTTTAAATAATGAATACTGTTAATAATTATACACATGGGGGTGACACGGTGTCGGAGGGTTCCCCACTGTCAAATATGGTGGTGGCAGCATCATGCTCTGGGGGTGCTTCTCTTCAGCAGGGACAGGGAAGCTGGTCAGAGTTGATGGGAAGATGGATGGAGCCAAATACAGGGCAATCTTGGAAGAAAACCTCTTGGAGTCTGCAAAAGACTTGAGACTGGGGCGGAGGTTCACCTTCCAGCAGGACAATGACCCTAAACATAAAGCAAGGGCAACAATGGAATGGTTTAAAACAAAACATATCCATGTGTTAGAATGGCCCAGTCAAAGTCCAGATCTAAATCCAATCGAGAATCTGTGGCAAGATCTGAAAACTGCTGTTCACAAACGCTGTCCATCTAATCTGACTGAGCTGGAGCTGTTTTGCAAAGAATAATGGGCAAGGATTTCAGTCTCTAGATGTGCAAAGCTGGTAGAGTCATACCCTAAAAGACTGGCAGCTGTAATTGCAGCAAAAGGTGGTTCTACAAAGTATTGACTCGGGGGGGCTGAATAATTACGCACACCCCACTTTGCAGTTATTTATTTGTAAAAAATGTTTGGAATCATGTATGATTTTCGTTCCACTTTTTTATTGGTCTTTCACGTGGAATTCCAATGAAATTGATTCATGTTTGTGGCTGTAATGTGACAAAATGTGGAAAAGTTCAATGGGGCCGAATACTTTTGCAAGCCACTGTATCTTGCACTGCCACCTGGTGGATTCTTCCAGATTTACTTAAAGTATGAACGCAAGTATAAACAGTAAAATGCTTGTGTAGCTGGAGTATCCGCTGGAGCATGCGTAGCGTCGCGTGAAGTATAAACTTAACCTAAGAGATGCCAGTCTACGCTTTAAAATTCTTCCCTTTAAATTTCAGTGGGAGTAAGACAATCTCATTGTGTAACGTCCCCATGAACAAAGTGAATATTCATCCGTACTGTGCTTGTGTAAGAAATCTGCAGGAGCAAGTCACTACCCGAGTCTAATAGGGCTGGGACCTTATGTCTGGCCGACTTGATGGGGACCCTAAAGTTGTCTTTTTTCAAGACTGTTGGGAGAACCTGAGAACAGCATAAGTCTGCCAAGCCAAACTCTATGGAATGTGCTGTCGACAGGTGGCACTCTCATGTCAGATGTCCCGGCTGATCACACCGTAAACACCTGTGCTTGATCCCGGAGTTTCAATGATACCGTCTTCTACTTGTGGGGCCAGCCTGCGTGCCCCCACCAGCAGTGTCAGTGACTAGCAAAACTGGGCTTTGGACTACATCAATAGTGGGTTTTTCCACAATGAGCTCGAAGATGTCTCCTCCGAACCAGCTTTGAATAACGTCTACTAAGTCCTGCACCTGTCCCCATATAGGGCTGTCCACATCGATCTGTCACAGCCGAAACTTATGCCCCTTGTTCAAGGAGCTCATAGCCATACAGAGGAGGATTTGCTGCTTCAGGATATCATATCATGTCTCTTGGGAAGATTTTACATAACATGCAGGGCCTCACTGGTCATTAAAGGGGCCAAGTTAGCTGCCCAGCCTCCCCATCCCAGCGCATTAGTGTAGCCATCCGTTCAAAACATAATAGGAAAAACTCTGGGTCATCTGAAGTAGTCGTCTTGGACAAGGACAGGAGCACCTGCAGGGGCCTCAACAGGCTCCAATGAAAGATCAATGTTTTGTGCCTTTTGGGGATCCAACTGTGCAAGACTCCACTCCTGGTACCACTTGGGTTTTTATTCACAAGGGAGCTGTCATTTCCACACACACAAACATCTGGCATAAGTAATGATAGCTCATCAACGACTCATAAACCAAACACCACATTTTTCGTGAAATTATAAGCTAGTTTTAGTAAAAATCGTCCAGTGTTAAAATATAGATTTTTTTGTTGTTTAGTTTTTAATATTATAATCATAACATGGTAATTTTTCATTTTGGGGACAGCATAGTATTTATGCAAATTATAGAGTTGTAAAAGAGGTTTAAAATAGTATGGGAACCATTTCTGTGCAACTTATTTTAGGGAGATATAGCCAGTCAAAGTCACAATTCCCCCACCCCCTTATAAATTCAAACTTTGTTACCTTAAATCTCCCTTAATATTGGTTGAAGACAATGCAATTTGAGTTATAAATGGGTTACTTGTATGACCAAATAAGCATGCCAAGTTTTGTTAAAATCTGTAACAATGAAGACCAAAAGTTGATTTGACATAGAATTATCCAAATGCGTTATGCCTGAGACCATGCAGTTAACCAGTGGCAGACAAGCACTCCCTGCCTGCATTAACAGAGTTTCAGCACACAGCACAGTTGGTGAGTCGACGGGGTCCCAAAAAATCTCGCAATCTATTAGTGAGTTTACTTCCGACTTGTAGGCTTTTTTGGGGTGCAAGTAATCTGTGGTTGTATGTGCTCATTTTTCATTACTGTATTCATGTACTGTCTGAGGAAGGAGGGAGGAAGAAAAGGTTTTTATATCTTTTTTTTTTTTGGATTTTGCTTTGAAGCCACTGTAATTAACATGTCTTGCACCTGCACTTCGCATTTTTGTTAATGTTCGTGCTTTTGAATTATGCATATGGTTGCAAGACATTATTGTAAATATTTATTGGCATTTTTGGAATAAACCAAAATTCTGTTTTTTGAACAGTCATCATTGTCTGTGTCTAAATTCATCTGTTGTCTGGTTGTTTGGTTATGACAAAAAAGGTGCCAGGAGTCTGAAACTGTGCAATGACACCTTTGCAAAGGGCACCAACCAGTAAAGTTAGGTAAAAATATAAAATAATGGGAAAATCCTGGTTGTTAAAAAATAATTATCCAAAGTGGAAACTGGCTGGTGTAGTGGCTTTCAGAGATTAGGAATGTTTTAAGTCTTTTTTATTTTAAATACATAGGTATGCATTTTGTAGAACCATGTTTCTGTGACAAACACAATGAAAATCAAAATGTTTTATGTGGCTTTTGTGTTATTGATTTGAGAATCCTATGACTATTGTTCCTTGTACATCGTGAGCATGTTCACTAGGGATAGACTCTGATTCATTGCAACTGTGTATCTTAAAACTGTTCCACCTCTACCACTGAATAGTCAAGCTAAATTAACATTTTCCCAGATATCTGTATCTGTTCATTTGTGTTGAGATAGTATTGAGAAGATTAAGAAAGATATAAACAAGCTCTCAATCGAAAGCTGTACCAAACCCTTAACTCTGCTCAATTATACATTCAATGTAAAGTGACCAAGCTTGTTTTTGAACCATGCGTAAATCTGTACAAATATGAGGGGTTGCATGTAGCCACTTAAACAGTTCAGAATCAAGCTAGTTCCCAAATGTATCAAGGATTCAATCGTGTAACCTGCACTCTAGTCTGATTTTCGCCTAGTTCAAAGCAGGGTGTAAACTCATGTCTTATTACAGGGCTCCGGACAGAAAAAAAAATGGGAGCCATTGGCTCCTAAACCCAAAATATTTAGGAGCCAAATTGTGAAATAAACAAATAATATTTACTTGTATTGTTTATTTGTTTCTTTGGTCTACCTCACACTGCCTTTCCTTTCTCCTATCTGAGCTATTTGACCTGCCTACTAGTGTCCTCTGCAATGTCTTATAGATAATAGTAACAAAAGAATAAATGACACATAAATGTGAACAGTGCAAATGTTTACTAATAAGCAATACTTCAAGTCCAGAGTCTTATACACAACATGTGTAAGGAACACTACAAATACAAACATTGAAAATGTCTTACACATAATAACACAAGAATTAACACAATAACAAACATTATAAACAGTAATTTCTGAAATAATCATTTCGCAATGAGTGTACAAATATAAAGAAATTAATTACTCTTCAAGTTCACTGTCACTAACCATTGCAATGTCAGCATCATTAGGCCAGCCAATATATTTTGGTCTGCACTTTTTTTTTTAATAACTGGCTGACAACTAGCGCTTTACACTGGGCTCTCGGTCAACAAGTTCAAGTGTAGGGCCCTATGTACTGATCCTACCAAGTCTTCCAGTGTTTCTACACTTAGGGAGTTGCACCCTTTTGATTTTATTCTGTTTTGTGCTGAAAATTCTCGAACTGAGCTGCAGATATCGGAAGCACCAGCATTATTTCGACTAAGTGAAGCAGATTTTTAAAATCTGTATAGAACGGCTCCTTGCTCAGCATCACTGTCCATAGGTCACCGTAAGTCTTATCCATAAACTGACTCTTCACAAATATTTTCAACATTAGCCATTCCTTCTGCACAGCTGTGACATCACAGCCGTTGTTTGATAAGAGCTCCCTGTACCATTTAACAAGTGTATCTATCTCACACTTGCCATAGCTATCAATGTCCTCTGGCCATGCATCATGACAAAACGCTGAAAATGACTTGATGATTTCTGATCCCTTTGAATGTCCGTGCTGTGTAACACATGACATCATGTTTGCAGACCTGATCTCCAATTCTTTAACAGTAATGTCAACTTTGTTTTTTCAATTGCGGCCTTTAGGTTACTTCTGAATGTGGCCTGGTTTTTGGGGGCCTTTCAATTTAACATTTTGGAAGGTTATGACTGTGTGGCTACTTACAGCCCTCTCAGTCCTGCTCGTTGATGGCCCTTCCTGTTGCACTGAACCTTCAAGCTGAAAGGTCATGTGAAAAGTGACAAAAGGCAACGAAAGACAGGCTTTCCATTTGCTGAACAATGTGTTTGGCTCTTCCCTTTATGTCTATGTTTTTGGACATGACTGCAAGGTGCTCCATATGATGATGCACAGCAGTGTACTGCCCCTGACCTGTTGCATAGTTTGAATGGAGAAAAACTGAGAGTGCCCAATAAATGCGTGGCAACCAGCGCTGAGTTTTTACTACTGATGGGTTTCGTATTGTGCATCCTATCTCTGCTCCTATAGCCTTCAGCTCCCGCTTGCTTTTGGGACTGAAATGATACGTTTTCCACACTAGTTATAGAAGGTCATAAACTTTTTCAATCATTGGCACTAACGTTTGTGTGTTTAGCATTGCCAGTTCCAGCAGATGGGGTAAACAGTGGAAAGACAGAGCATGTTCACCTATCTCTTTTCTGAAAAGTGCCCCTATTCCCCTTGTTGCACCCATGTTCACGCTTGCACCATCAACTCCAAAAGCACTCATTTTATGTACCCACCAATTTGGGTTGGTTGGGTCAGCATTCTGAAGCAGTGATTTAATGGTGTTTTGAATCCCTTCTGCATGACCATAATCAGTCTCATCCAAACCTACTAGATTAGTCTTAGGTGTTCCATCAGATACATACCTACAGTATGTGATGACATTGTCTTTCCCTGAGGCATCTGTTCCACAATCAGTTATAACAGAAATGTACAGTAGTTTACCTTTAAAGCTACTTCCAGGACATTACTTTTTAATTCATCTGCAATGCAACCAACAAACTCTGCACATGCTGTATCATTATCATATGTTTTTGACACATCCATGCCATTCTTCTTCATCAGCAGAATTTGAGATTTAAACTTTGTGAACGGTATTTCTTCCAGTGCAATCATATATGCTGCATTGAATTTTATTCTTTAATTCTTTCTGTCACTTTCTCACAAGCACGTTGCACTGCCTTTGCTATGGGGGTGTCACGAGGAGCAGACCTAGCGATCACACAGTCTGTGGCATTCTTGTGTTTCTTACTCTCACCATGCTTTTTCACAGTTTCCTTTTTAAAATGGCTCATACCAAAAATGAATTCTGTTTTACCAGCAATTTCTTGTTCGTTTTGTGCACAAAAGCTGCAATACATCTTTCTCTAGTCATACCGTAACCAAGCGAACTCCTGTAACCAAGTCGCTTTAAACTGTCTTCCAGGCGTCGGAGCCGCGGGTGCAGAAGACTTTGCTAACGGGAAAGAGTTGTCATCCTTTAATAACTGTACATTTCCGGACGCCGGTGCCTGTACCTTAGATAACCCACTGACTGAATTATTTTCGGTTCATTCAGAAGTAGACAAGGCAGGATTTGGACGAGTGGGCATTGAGAAAAAGTCGGAAAATTTTCGTTTGGCCATTTTGCGTGTTACATGGAAACTTAGAACATTTCGCATGTTACGTGGAAAGTTGGGACGGAATTTGAGGAGTAGTCGTGGCCCGATTCTCTTCTATTTCAGATCGCTATCTGCAGCAGTTAGCGAGATGACGTTTGAAGCAGAGTGGGCGTGTCAGATGGTGCCTCGCTTCGGTTTGGCTTTAATCACGTGATAGTGTAATAGGAAAGGCAGACGTGGGCTGAGAGTGTTCGCACATAATTAAAAGCCGTTTCTCCTGCTTTAAATTTTAAACTTTTCTTAGATTGAGAGAGAGAAAAAGAGAGAGAGAGTCGCCACCGGTGACTGGAATGAAAAAACTAGTCGCAAAATAGAAAATCAAGTCACATTGGCGACCATTTTAGTCGCCATCTGGAGCCCTGAATAATCATCAGTGAACCACCACCACCTTTGCCAGTCCAGCCAAAACGAATCGCTTTTCACCTTAATAAAAGGATAAGTGTGTATGCTTCTTTCTGTGTTTCCTTCTGGCTGCTATGTGTCCGTCATTCCAAAAGATGGTGAATACCATTTATAGTAATAAAATGCATTGTATTTGTCATTGAAATAGGTGGCACCTCACAAACATTAGCACTGCTTTTACGAATCCCATACTAAATTTAAAAGTGTGTATAAGAGACACGGGCATTGCATTTATCATTCCAACAGATCTTGTTGTGACAGAAACACGCTGTTCAAAGAAGGCACTCAGAGACCAGAGTATGTGCAGGCAGAATCTATATATATAATTCACTAAGGCAAGACAACCATGGAAAGCATGCCGGAAGGGGCGTGGATTCACTAAGCCGCCGACAAGTGAGACACCTATGGCGCGCAGGAAGGAGCCATGCCCACCAACTCCAAGACCATTGGATACGACAACTCACAGAGCCACGCCCACCAACTCGGATGCAACGACACAGAAAAACCGCCGTCATTTATATTCGTCTGTCGTAGAGGTCACATGCAGCTCCAACCCACGTTGACTGTTAATAGAGGCATGTTTAACGCGGAGGTGAATCGCCATATGCAGCGTGTAAAACTGTTTGCGAGGGGTATCCCATGGGATCCTTAAAAGATTCCTTTACAACTGAGGTTAAAACACAATGAAGTGCGCAGTCTTTAAAAAATGAGTTTTTGGTTATGATGCACGACCACGTGCACCATTGCAAACTGTTTTACATGCTACATACAGCAATTCGCATCCACAACAAACATACATCGTCTTAGATGCTCCTGCACTTTGGACACACCCCCCTCCCACCTCGCTACCACCGTGGTCGGGTGTCTTGGTGGATTATATATAGAAAGGCAGCCAAAACCGCACAGAGCAATGAAAAGTCTACGTGAGTCACAGCTGCATCTGGACTGTACAAAGACGACAACAACTCCAGTGACGAGTTGGAGGTGGGCACATGAGCAGGCAGTGCATACTGGACGAGAAATCAGCAGACTAGCATGACGGAGGGAGCGAGTGGACGTCCTTCTCCTCTCCTCCCGTTTCACCCACCGGACCTGAGCGCCGCACAGACGATTGTGTGTTGGTTCGTTCTGTGCATTGTTACAATGCTGCTTTTTTTGCTGATTTATTACATTACCGATTTTTCAAATGTTACTTTTCTCCCTGTGCTTAAAAATTATTAAAAAGCCGGCCTGATTATGCGGCGTATGGTACGCAGTGGGATGGCTATATTAATATATAATTCACTAAGGCAAGACAACCATGGAAAGCACGCCAGAAGGGGCGTGGACTCGCTGAGCCGCCGACAAGACAGACACCTGTGGCGCACGCAGAAGGAGCCACGCCCACCAACTCCTGGCTCCTCCAAGCCATGTTGACTGTTCATAGAGGCATGTTTCTCGTGGAGGTGAATCACCATATGCAGTGTGTTAAACGGTTTGCGAGGGGTATCCCATGGGATCCTCAAAACAATCCTTTACAAATGAGGTTAAAACACAAAGAAGTAAGCAGTCTTTAAAAACCGAGTTTTTGGTTACGACAAACGACCGCGTGCACCATAGCAAACTGTTTTACTGTGTTGGTTCGTTCCGTGCATTGTTATAATGTTGCTTTTCTTGCTGATTTATTACATTACCAATTTTTCCAATGTTAATTTTCTCCCTGTGCTTAAAAATCATTAAAAAAACCAGCCTGATTATGCGGCATATGGTACGCCGCGGGTTGGCTAGTCAAGATTTATTACATGATGTACACATGGTGTCAGTTCAGATGAATTGAGCAATGAGCAAATACAGCGACCTTGCATTTATTACAATTCTTATCAAAAGTTTTACCTCACTTAATTCATTCAACACTCCTGTCTGACTCCAAATTCCAATGGCCTTGGTTCCATGATTATTTCCCAGCCTAATGAACATGACACTCTATCTTATCCATCAAGGCCGCCTGGCAGGCTTTCTCCCCTCCTTGGTCCCATCTAGTTCCTGCCACCATTCTCTAGTCCTCAGCCATCTCTCGCTACCTAGAAAAGAGAGAGGCCTGCCTGTTAGCCTCTTTTTTCCACAGTTGACTTTGAATCGTGAGATATTGGTGGTTTCCAGCTTGCCAAGAAAAATAAAAAGATGCAACCACAAGCCTTTTTGTGACTTAACCCTTACTATACTAACATGCATTGGGATATACTGCTTATTTTCATACATGTTTATGATTCTCTTTGAATATATGTAAATCATCAACTTTAAGAATACAGTATACTCTTCTATATTTTCCCCCTTTTGGGGTTCACAAGAACCCCAATGATTTTACAACCCAGAAGGTGAAAAGGGGGAACCAGATCTCCTCCTACTTTGGGTCTTGAACCCAAGACCACTGTTAATCTTCACAACCTCTGGTTCATCATTTTCCCCTCCTGGTGACATAGAGGCCAAACATCTCCCCACTTTCATAGACTAGACAGGAGTAAAAGACTTCTTGCCGGCCAAATCAAGGGAGGCGCTATATACATCACTGGTATAAGTATACTTTGTTCAACGTACAGGGCCCTCTCCCTGGGGAGCTGTTACCAGCACTTCACCCAGGAGGCCTGTAGTTTTGCATCTTGTTTCATGTTCCGAAAAGTCATGCGGGAACAGAGTAAAATCAGATTTTGATGATGCTGTCAGGTTAACCTAACGACTTGAACGTTCATTTACCTGATGGCGATTATGGAAATAAATGAACTGAAAACTGGCTATAGTCAGGAAAGTACCATTCAATGCAGTCAAGAGAATAATTCCTGCTTTGGTGAACATAGCCCCCCCCCAACCCCCATGTTACTAGGTTTAAATAGAGACAATCCTAAGTGTGCTGGTCTTGCCTTTTGTTTTTAAGATTGGTTTACAATAAATACATAATGTCAGAGCTTTGTCCCTTAACCACCGAACTCCTAAATATGGTATAACATTGCAATCAATTAAACAATAAATATCATAGTTTCTCTTTTTTTCTAAAGTAACAATTTAATATACCTAGCTCTATGTTTATCTGCAATCACACCTTTTAATAATACTGTTTGTTGTGACAAAGACAGCACAAATATTTATCTTAAAAACTGAAAAGTTCCCATTTTTCTGTCGCCACTGATGTACACATCAATGATTAGAGATAAAATCCTTATACACATCATCATGCTCTCATCCTGATGCTTTCATCTATAAAGATGCCCAAATTTACACCCAGGTGTGGTCTTAAACTTGGACTACCTTTATCACATTAGCACAAACAGTTATAGTATTTTGTTGACAGTAGTTGTAAGTCCTCACTTTGGAAGATGTCAGCACTACTATCTGAAATACAAGTCACTGGCTCTTCTCTGCAATCACATTTAAACTGCAAGGGTTATACCCAAGCTTCTCATTAAAGCAGCTGAGATTTTTTAGATTGCATCTGCGCTTTTCAATTCACAAACTGCACATTCACCCCTACATGCATAAGACACTCCATCTCCTATATGCCAAATTATTACTTTTTTTTCTCATAATACCCTTCTTTCATAATTTTTATGCTCAATAAGCCATAATATTAATCATTTGGCCTGTGTCGCGTTCAACATGTCAGCCTAAACTGTATCACCCTATCCTAAAGGTTGTGGATGTTCTAACCTAGTCTACAGTAATACTACTTATATATACCATCTCATAAGTTTACTATTATTCTTCTCAAGTAATAAATGTTCCTAAATGTTAAGCCCTATATTTGTTATAATATTACCATCAATGACCAAGAATATCTAAACGGGACTGGCCTTAACTAGTAATGCTGGAAAGCCTCTGTGTTGATTGTCATTTAATGTAATCCCAAATATACATTTTATGCAGTGCTAGATTAGATTTTGATTAGCTCCAGATTACATAAATCATTGGTCCTTAGAGGTAACTCATCTTCTCATACTAAGTATCAATGGTCATATAAAAATATTTACCTAAAAATATTTAATCTTACACATTTGTTTATATACCAGGTGCTGGCCCATTTTTTAAAATTATTTAATTATATTATCCCAATTGCTATACCAGTTAAACCCAACACCTTTGAATTTATAATAAGTATATTCCCATTAGTACAAATATTCAATTAATACATGTTTCTTATGAAGAGTTCCTTTGGCCTGCTTTGCTTGCAGATAATTAGCTTTCCTTTCTATACCTTCCATAACTTCATGGCTCAAATCTTCTTTGATAGACTTTGCTGGTTGTCAAACAAGTGAACGGACTGTGGCCAAGTAAAGTGGGTTCCAGCAAAGAATTATGAGCCCTGCAGAATATAAATGTGACAATTTCTTCTCTGGTGAGGATTTAAGCCAGTCTTGGAGTCCAGTACCTCAAGGCAAAAGAGAAAATATTTAAAACTCTTGGTCCAAGGTGGGTGGATCGCATCTACTATTCAGAGCCCGCAATGATCTTTCGGCGTCAACTGTCACCAGCACAGTTGAATTCTTAGGAGCAGGAACCTGCGATGCCTTGGACTGGTATTTAAGTATGTTGTCCATTAGTCTGTCGGTTGATGGCCTGATCCCCAACTTGATCCTACCCCCCAACCCCTGCCCCCCCAGGTATGGCTGGGTTCTCCTTGGAGTAGGATGATTTGTTTATCTGAAGACCTTTATCACAGCCCAATCTTCCGGTTCAACTTCAAATGCTGTCATCTACGATATACTAGGATAAAAACAGCTTTGACCTGCAGGTGTAAAGTCTTAAAAATTTCCAGTAAATTAGTCAGCATGTCAGTTCTTCTGTAGCTACTTATGGATCTCAAAAGTAATGTTTCATAAGGTGTCAGATCTATTTTATTGGGGGTACCTCTTATCAGAAATATTACTGGCAGTAAAACAGATGATCATTTCAATCCAGTCTCTGCTTCTATCTGGGCCAATTTGTTTTTAATGATCAAAATAAATTTTAAAGGTGATAAGTACAATTTTCAGTTTTCCTCTCAATTTGGCTGTTAGATTCAAAAATAAATCCTAAAATGAAAGCTTTCCTTTGTAGCTATTTCCAATTTGGCTGCTGTTGTAAATCCTATTCAATTGAAAACATGTCCCTTGTAACAAGTAAATCATTACAAAAATAAAGTCAATCTGAATGCATATATACCAAGGGAAAAATATTCAATAATAAATCAATACAAAAATTGGTCTCATAATAGTGTTGGTGTGATATTCAAATTATCTCCATTGGTCCCATAATAATAATCATATTATTGGCACATAACTGAAAAATGGCTTCTAAAATGAAAATTTATTGTAATAACCCTGTCCTGTCTGCTCATGCAATCACAACATGGATATGTAATTTTGAAGAAACGGGTGCAGCCTTAAAAAAAAAAAGTCCCCAGGTTGAGCCACTTCGCATATTGCCCAGCAACAGATGGCAGCTATTCGATGATTGTTTTGAAGGCGCGTCATTTCACGCAACAGTAACATTCCATGGCCTCTGAGATCCCCAGATCTCACTGATTGTGATATTTTTTTTTCTCTTCTTCTTCTTCATGTGGGGACAACTTATAAGCCAAGTGTACCGCACATGTCCTGCAACTAATGCTGAACTAAAAAGCAGGATTGAAGTGTAAATCGCTGCCATTCCTCTTGACCAGTTATGTCAAGCAATGCAGAATTTCCGCAACAGGCTGTCAGAATGTGTTCGGAGAAATGGACAACACCTTCATGATGTTTTCTTCAAAACATAAAATGAATATTGATTACAATCATTAATTACATATCCTGTACAATACATTTCATCATTAAATGTATTTTGTAATATGTTTATTTGTGCATTGAACATCAATTGAAAATTTCCCGTTTCCCTGCACCACCCTGTGTGTGTGTGTGTATGTATGTATGTATGCATGTATATAAGTTATTTTATTTTTTTCTCTTTCTTTACTAATTTTACTAAAGTACCACATACATTTCTACCTGAGGCTTTAGAATTTTAATAAAAATGTCTAGAATGTTTCATTAAAGCATCAAATCATAAAAGTGAACCTTTCACCAGCTTTATAGTCATATAAAAACCAGCATTCCATTCTTTTTCACATTTAATTATGTAAGTCACCTATAACACAAGAAGGGGGATGAGTAAAAAAAAAATAATTAGATCAAAATGCCTTGTAATACTATGTATTTTTATGTCTGTGTTTTTTTCTTTTTTAAATGCCCTCTAGAAAATTTGTGCATTCACACCCATATCAAGAATAAAGAATCCACCCCTTTGTCAGTTAATCTTCACAGAATCTTAACCTAAGAAAACACTCTCAATTTATTTCTGTTAAATAACTCTGATTTCTTCTCCCCATAACCTCCTGCCAAAGCCAGTTGATCTTGCACACTCTTTCACTAACATATTTCAGATGTTTCTTGTTGGCTCTTGTAGAAAAAGAATGGCATATTTTACTTTTTAGTCAACTCCCTTTTTCCCTTTCAGCTTTTTTATATGCTTCACTGTCGGAAGGGGTGAAATCTCCTTTAAACAATTCTCAAAGAAATATCGCTTACCTTCTTAGGTGGCCACCATCTGTGTCCGTATCGCAGAGCCCTGCCCCACCTCTGGATTGTCGCAGCAGCCTTTTTTTCTGTCACATCGATGTCGTCAAGAATCTGTAAATCATCAACTTTAAGATTATACTCTTCTATAATGCATTTTGGAAAAGCCCATGGGAATTGAACAGATTTGTTTGCAGTACGGGGATGAAATGATCAAAATTACTTGAATTAAACACAGTCGAAGAGACAAGTATTCTGTTGATCGAAGTGGCTGTACAGCTTTGAAGGCTCAAAGCATTGAGGGAAATCAAGGTGCAAAGCCTTGCCCGTATTTGCATGTCGAGAACTTGAAAATGAAAATTCAAAGTGGAAAATGAAAATTCAGTGAGCAGCATGTGGTGCCATTGCTTATTTGTATTTTACTTTTCATTTTTGCAGGTTCATTGTGGTTCAGGCTGAAAATGAAATTGCAAGTTGAGCTTTTTAATTTTCATTTTAATTTTTGCAGCATTCTTGCATGCAGACTTTGAAAATTAAATTGTAAAAGATTGTATTTTACTGTCATAATTTTCAATTTAATTTTTGCAGAAAATATGTCCCATAACAATATACCAGAGCATCTTAAATTTTTTTTTTTGCTTCTCCTCGCTAAAGTGTATATCTAAATCTGATTATAGTCTTAAAGATGTTGTTATATACAGTAATTGAATATGGCCTCTTCCAATAGAAGGTTATGTACTTAAAATTAATTAACTGGAGATGTACTTAAAATTGGTGGTGTAGAGGGCAAAGAGAAAGGGAAGAGAGGACGGAATGCCAGTACATTACAAAGAGCACTCTTGCACAAACACATTCAATCAATTACCATTTATGCTCTTTAAACGAGAGTTTCATAATATTTTTAGATGGGTGGAATTATAGAGAACTCTACTGTTAACGTTCATCTCAACATAGGTATTTTATGAAAGTCCTAGATGGCCTTATTGTCACAGTTAAAAGAGGAGATCTTGAAGACTTTAAAAGAGTTGTAATTTTTTTGGTAAAAGCTGATGTCATAATCCTAGCTCTGTGGAGGAATCATTTGAACTAACAGTAAAAATCTTGTTAAAATAAATTCTGGCTAGTGGCAGCCTTATTAGGAAGCAGAGTATAACAAAGCTTTTCATTACCATAGTGACCTTACTTCTACAGACAAATTTGTGTCACTCTTACAATGTGTTCTAAGCATGCCTATATCCAGTTTTAAGAAACCTAAAGTGGATCTGAAAGCCATGCACTGTAACAGTTTAATTTGAATTTCTGGCAGTCAGCTCTACAGATTTGGTTACAGGAATGTCCTGTGTTATCATGATGGTCTTAATCAGCTTGGCTAGATTCTTATCCTTCTTCCTTGTCTCCGTAGAAACAGTCCTATACAACTCACTGTCTTATCCAGTTTTGCCTTGTCTTGGTTTTTTCTATGAAACACTCAAATTCACAAACAACGAGAGGCCATTCACTTCATTTGACGTGACTGGTTATTAAGCAGTGGTACACCCAGTAGTCTTTTCTTCAAAGATGAAGGATATCTGCTTTTATCAATTTGGTAATTTCTGACACTTACTGTCCTGTCTCTGTGAGGAAGTGCTTTCTTTTTTCAGTATTCACTATCCAGTATTTAAATCCTGTACCTTTTAAGTACAAATTACATGGTTTATCTGGCAGCATTAGTTTAGGTTAATATTTTTGAATTTTGAAACCTTGATTAGGGCAATACAAGACACCCTTGGTTACTGTTTTCTTCCTCTTTCTCTGTTAACATATTCTTTCTGTCAAAATTTCTCACCTCTTTCATTCTCTCCTATTAATCTACAGGGTTCTGTTGGCCTCAGTTAGCCCCTACTTTCGTGCAATGTTCACAAGCCCATTGGCAGAGTCTCGCCTTACTGAGATCCGACTACAGGAGGTGACACCTGAGGTGGTTCAGTCAGTAATTCACTTTGTGTACACTGGAGAGGCAAGGCTTAGTCCTGACACAGCAGAGGATCTCTTTGTTGCAGCCAATCGGCTTCAGGTCCTACCATTGCAAGACTTGTGCTCTAGGTAATCACATTTTATAATGGCATGTGGCTCCGTAATTTCTTCATATTGATTGACTTTATGGTGGCTAATCTCTTCTTTTCTCTCTTGCAGGTTCCTTTTTGAACACCTCTCCCTTGAGAACTGTCTGGGCATGTATGTGTTGGCCCGCTCTCATCATGATCCATTGCTTCTGCGTGCCTCCTTGCGCCTTGTAGCTCAAAACTTTCCACGTGTTTCTCGGCAGAAGGACTTTTTACTTTTGGATCCTGGCACACTTGGCAGCCTTCTGTCTTCAGATCGCTTGGGTGTAGAATCTGAACTAGAAGTTTATGATGCAGCTCGGCGCTGGGCTGAGCACCACCCAGAGCAGCGGTACCAGTATATGCCCTCCTTACTACGTCATCTCCGTCTTGGCCTGTTGAATGTAGATGAGCAACAGTGGGTTAAGGAGGAGTTGGGAGGTGTTCTTTGTGGTGGAGATGCTATGAAGCAAATAGCCATGCGTCCCCGAGAAGGAATGTTTGAAAAGAAGATTGTGTGCATTGATATAAAGCCCAGGGAAGACCCAAACCTGACTGATGGAGACTATAATGTGGACTGCTTTGATCCTCAGTCTGGCAAGTGGGAGAAGCTTGCAGCTCTCAAGTCTTTAATGTGCCCTGGTTGCACTGCCATGGGAGACCGACTTTTTGTCGCAGGTGGCTTACTAAAAAGTGGAGAAGTGTCTGATACTGTGCATGAGTATGATCCTGTGGCAGACCGCTGGACAGAGAGACCCTCGATGTCTGTTCCACGAACAATGCATGGCTTTCTTGGCTGCAGTGCTGTAGGAAAACTATTTGCACTGGGAGGTTGTAATCGAAGCTCTTTTCTGGACTCAACTGAGTGCTTTGACCTCCAGAACAACTCTTGGGCTACAGGGTCCAAAATGCCCCTGCCGTTGCGCTCATTTGCCTCTGCATCTTTGCGGGGCAGACTGTATCTGCTGGGTGGCACAACATTTGATCAGACACGAGCTGTAGTGCACCATGGAGTGCTAATTTACAATGCTATTACAGATTGTTGGACTCAGGTGCACTTAGAGACAGGTGCCACTTTCTGTGCAGGAGGGATTGCTGTAAGAGGAGGTGTTTGTGCAGTTGGGGGATACTGCAGGGATGCCACCAAATTCACAGATGGCAACCACACTCACTTGGAGCCTATGGATGCTACTGGCCGTGTTCTGTTTTTCAGGGAGGGCCGGGGATTGAGTCGGGAGGGCAGTGGGGGAAGGTCCCCTAGTCCAGTTGTCTTCCCTGGTTTGCCACGGAGAATTGCAGGTGGTGGGGTGGCCCGTTGGAAACGGCGAATTTATGTCTTGGGAGGGGAAAATGGCAACCGGTTTTATGACAGTGTTTATTGTTGGAAGCCGGGATGGAGAAGCTGGGTGCAGAGAAGGGAAAAACTGCCCATAGAAACTGGTGGTGTTAGCCAGTTTGGCTGTACCACGCTCAAATTCCCTAAGAAACACATTCTCTCTCTTCTTCGAGCACGATCTGAAGAAAACCTGGAAGAGAGTCAGAAGAGGAATTTCCCCTCTCCACGATAGTGTAAGGAACCACTTACAGGGAGTTTCAAGGGATTTTTGTGTAAGTCCGAAATTTCTCCACATTCTAGGGGGGTTGATGAGCCTACTGCCGGCCCATCGTCTAACAGCTGGTTAAGTTCAGTACAGCAGGTTTGATTCTGATGTGCTTATTTTTTGTCAATATCTCATGTCAGTGCTCTTGCTGCAGAGTTTGGCACCTCTGGTCCCTGAAGCCTGCTAACATCCTAAACTGCAAATGTTTGTCTGCAGTGCTTTCCACTATGGCTCCACTAAGGGCAATCATTTCACTTTGTTTATATACAGAATATGCTGGCAATGTCACTGCTGCTACTAGTTAATATATAAAGTTGCAAATTAGACCATTTTACATAAAATGCTTATACATTGATACACCTCTCCTTTCTAAAATCTACTTTTCAACATGCTTTATTTTTGAGCTTGCTTACATATGACTTTCACATTCATGATGTCAGTTTGAGCCTCCACCTTTGCTACTTTCTGTCTCTGATAAGTTAAGATGTCCCTTTAGCTTATTTTAACTAAATATTGTACTTTTTCATTAATAGGAGAGTTTTGCGGTGTACTTGATTTCTTTTTACAAAGAGGGATACAAGCATTTTTGAATAGCTAATGTATCTGTTTTTTACCACAGTACAGTTTAACTTATCTGCTTGATGTGTTAAGATTTTTTGGCAACCTCCATATGCTAGTGTTTAGTGAAAAGCAAATAGAACTGCAGCCAGAGTAATGGCTGAGTCATGGATAAAGAACACACACTTGCAGTTCATTTCATATTATGTGCAGTTTTCAGAATTTTCCAAAGTTTCTTATGCATATAAAATGCAATTCTTATCTTGCATGTCTCCACAGAATAGTGACAATGATGTACTACCTACAAGACGACACCCCATTTACATAAAAATAAATATCAGCATACATATAGTACAACAGATGCACAGTTGGAAACTATATATTGTATTTATGGCTGTCTGCTTAGTATCTTTGGCATGACCTATGGATACTATCTCCTGAATCTTCTGGTCTAAGTGCAGAAGGTTCTGAATAGTTTATCAGAATGGAGGAGTGAGAAAAGCAGCTATATAGGATGAAGTCTTCTATATGGTTGGATCCAAGTAATGAGTGCTACCTTAACCACCCTCTGCAGTTCTTTATGATGTTTGTGGTTAAAGTTACATGCATAGTCTCTGAACAAGTCATCAATGACATTTTATCGCAAATATAACTTTTCCAAGACAACAGTTATAATTGAACTAATCCAAGTTTACTTCAGTACAGTATTGATTGTTGTTTCATTCCAACATTTGTTTCTTCTTAAACGTTGATTTGGAGAGCCTATTGTGTTTTTCACTGGTTGAACCTGTGCAATTGCTAGACAGAACTTATCGTACAGCATTAACACTAATAACAATTATTGTTTTCCAGATAAGGAAGTGAAAATACATTGTGATTAATTCAATATTGCTTGTAATTCATGGTCTTTCGTAACAGTGGTATTTTGTCAACCATGAAACATAAAAAGAGAACCATAATAAAAAATAATTCTAAATACTTTAGTTAGCAATATAACTTTTCTAAAATCTTCTCAGGAGTGTAAAACATTTCAAGTCGCTACTTCTCAATCTATTTGGCCATGTTGAACACCTGACATTGCCCTGTGGTGCGCTGGCGCCCTGCCCGGGGTTTGTTTCTTGCCTTGTGCCCTGTGTTGGCTGGGATTGGCTCCAGCAGATCCACATGGCCCTGTAGATGAAATTATTCATGCAGACATCCCATGAAAAGATTGCATTCTTTTTAAGTTTGCATGTTTGATCAAAATTTAAATAGCTGTTAACCACATACTCAAACACAAGATTTGTATATTCTTTAGAAAGAAAAAGTGATGGCCTCTGTGAGTTGGCTAAGTTTGGTAGTAATTGGCCAATGCAGATTGTTACTGAAATACTTCCAGATAACACTGACTTAACGTTGTTGATAAAATAAGCAGATAATCAACACCTTCATTTAAAATGACAATGCTGGGTCATACAAGTTTAATTATAATGTTCAAAGAAATTTCCCACTACACTTTGGAAAAATGACTGAAGAAGAGTTTTAAATAGGAGATCATTTTGAGCAGTTCAAAAATGGATGATGTTGAACTTTTTTACCTGGCATGCCTGTCATTGATTTTTCATACCGATACACCTTTATTGTTTTTTTTCCCTCTCAACTATGTAATACATTTCACTGGACAGTTCTTGAGCAATTGATTATTTTCCTCCAACTATTATGTGTACTCGGCTAGGCTTGCAAAAGAAAAAATGGCATCTTCTATGTTTAAAATCAGCTTGTACTTGTTATGGTTTGGGGCAATCACAGTACGCATCTGGTTATTTGGATGTTTGATTAGAATTATTGGTTGGGTTGTCAGAAGTTCAGCCTGTTTAACTATGTCATTTGATAAAGTGTGTGGGTCAAAATTTCCAAAGCTTGTCTGACATAGTAAACATGTCTTAGTACATTGTTTTGATGCATATAGTACATATTTAAAAATGAGTAAAAAAGTAATTCATTGCACAATAGTAGTTTAGTTTGTATCACGGTGGCATAATACTTAGACATTGCTAACTGTGCCAATCAACCAAGTTACAAAGGTTCACAAATGCTTTTTCTGAGGTAGCTGTGTACTACCATCCATGTTCCTGACCTGATGATTCGTTTGGCTCACTTTATATGTATTCTCAAGCTGCAGAATGACTTTGAGCAGTGCATTTTAATTTTGAATGTCGCATGGAAAGCTGAATCTTTGTATTTTGTGCTTAGTTATGGTTGTTATACGGTGTGATAGATTTTATTGTGACTAAAGGGTATGTTGTGCAAGTCACAATGCTTTGAGAAATATTAAATTTTCATTCTGCTGCAGATGAGAAATTAAATATGCTTATTTACATGTATATATTTCAGACATAGAGTGACGTGTAAAAGTTTGGACACCCTTGCTTAAAATGTCTATTACTGTGAATTGTTAAATGAGCAGAAGATGAACGTATCACCAAAAGGCATAAAGAAGCAGAAGACATGCTTCTTGAATATTTTAAACACAATTGCATTTATATTTCCATCATTCACAGGTGCAAATACCAAAAATGTGAAAAGGGCCTGAGTTTAAGTTTAGGCACCCAGCTTGTTCAGTACTTAGTAACACCCCCTTTGGCAAGTATCACAGCTTATAAACAATTTTGTAGCCAGTTAAGAGACACTTCTGCAAGGTTCTTGGGTCATCTTGCAGGCACTGCTCTTTTGAAATCTATCCACAGATTTTCAACGGTGTTTAGGTCGGAGGACTGTGAAGGCCATGGCAAAGCCGTCCACTTACGCCTCTTGAAGTATTCCATTGTAGATTTTGAGGAGTGTTTCAGATCATTATCTTGTTGTAGGACCCATCCTTTTTTTAATTTCATTTTTTTTTTTTTTTTTTAACCAAATGGTGTTAATTTTACTTCCAGAATTTGCTGTGCCACTGGCTGCAACACAAGCCTAAAGCAGGATTGATCTACCCCCATGCTTAATGTTTGGAGAGGTGTTCTTTTCCTGGAAAAAAATGTTCTATTTTGACTTCATCAGTCCACAGGACTTGTTTCCAAAATGCATCAATCTTGTTTAGAAGTTCAGTTACAAAGTTTAGGTGATGAATTTTGTGGCTAAGACTTGGGAAAGGTTTTCTTCTGCCGACTCTACCATGAAGGTCATATTTATTCAGGTGTCACTGCGCAGTAGAACAGTGCACCACCATTCCAAAGCCTGCTAAATCTCCCTGAAGGTCTTTTGCAGTCAAATGGTGGTTTATATTTGCCTTTGTGGCAATCCAACAAGCAGTTCTTTCAGAAAGATTTCTTTGCCTTCCAGACCTCAACTTGACATCCACTTTTTCTATTAACTGCCATTTCTTAATTTCATTACAACTGAGGGAACAGCAACCTGAAAACGCTTTGCTATCTTCTTATAGCCGCCTCCTACTTGGTGAGCATTAATTATTTTATTTTTCACAGTGCTAGGCAACTACTTAGAGGTGCACAGGGCGGTTAATTATTGGGACAGGGTTTGAGGAGTCTGGGGTTTCCTAACAATGACTGTGAACAAGCCATGGCCCCAATGAGCAAATTAAAGTCTGAGACTTGGTAAAAGTAATCAGAGACCTCACATATCTTAGCATGCCCAAACTTTTGCATGGTGCTCCTTTCCTTTTTTCACTGTACAGTTTTAAAAACAATACCCTAATCTTGTATAGAAGGCTGAAAAGAAATGTCATCTTTAACTTTATGCCTTTTGGTGATCAGCTCATCTTCTGCTCATTTAACTTTTCACTGTAAGACATTTTAAGCAAGGCTGCCCATATTTCTGCATGCCACTGTATGATAATATTCATTTGTTCATTGTGGCATACAATCTTTATCTCAAGATCTGCCTCTATTGTTACAAAAATAACACTAGCTACATTGTTAACTGAAAGAACATGGTTCATGTTTCATGAACTTTAAGGTTTAATATGAGAAACTTGTTTCTTCCTTTATTTCAATAAGAAATGAAAATTCGCTTAGATGAGGTGTTATGCATGCAGCGTTTGGACTCTGTTGAGATGTTAATATTTTTCTCTTTTCCTTTCCATCATTGCCATTTGAATTTTGGCCTTAAGCACTTGGAATTGGTTTGGCCTAGTAGTAGACTGATCAATCAAAAAAAGGTAACTCACTGACACATCAGCACGACAAACATATGTTTCCCAAGTTGCCATGTGGTCTGTGTATCCTCCTTGGCTTGTTGGTGGCAATCTAAAGTGCTAATTCTGTTGGAATACAGTGTAAAATGTGTCAAACTGTGAATAGCCAAATTAGTTATTATGAATACAGTGAGGAACATAAGTATTTGAACACCCTGCGATTTTGCAAGTTCTCCCATTTAAAAATCATGGAGGGGTCTGAAATTCACATTATAGGTGCATTCCCACTGTGAGAGACAGAATGTAAAAAAAAAAATAATCAGGAAATCACATTGTATGATTTGTACAGAATTTATTTGTATTGCACTGCTGCACATAAGTATTTGAACACCTGAGAAAATCAGTGTTAATATTTGGTACAGAAGCCTTTGTTTGCAATTACAGAGGTCAAACATTTCCCGTAGTTCTTGACCAGGTTTGCACACACTGCAACAGGGATTTTGGCCTACTCCTCCACACAGATCTCCTCTAGATCTGTCAGGTTCCGGGGCTGGCGCTGAGCAACACAGAGATTTTCAATTGGATTTAGGTCTGGAGACTGGCTAGGCCACTCCAGAACCTTGATATGCTTCTTAAGGAGCCACTCCTTGGTTATGCTGGCTGTGTGCTTCGGGGTCATTGTCATGTTGGAAGACCCAGCCATGACCCATTTTCAGTGCTCTGACTGAGAGAAGGAGGTTGCTGCTCAAAATCTCACACTACATGGCCCCATTCATCCTCTCCTTAATACAGTGCAGTCATCCTGTCCCCTTCGCAGAAAAGCACCCCCAAAGTATGATGTTACCACCCCCATGCTTCACAGTAGGGATGGTGTTCTTGGGATGCAACTCCTCCTTTTTCCTCCAAACACGGCGAGTGAAGTTTAGACCAAAAGGTTCTATTTTGGTCTCATCTGACCACATGACTTTCTCCCATGCAGCCTCTGGATCATCCAGATGGTCACTGGCAAACTTCAGACGGGCCTGGACATGTGATGACTTGAGCAGGGGAACCTTCCGTGCAATGTGTGATTTGAAACCATGACGGCATAGTGTTCTACCGACAGCGACCTTTGAAACTGTGGTCCCAGCTCTCTTCATGCCATTGACCAGCTCCTCCCGTGTAGTTCTGTGCTGATTCCTCACCTATCTTATCATCTGTGATACCCCACGAGGTGAGATCTTGCATGGAGCCCTAGTCTGAGGGAGACTGACAGTCATCTTTAGCCTCTTCCATTTTCTGACAGTAGCTCCAACAGTTGATCTATTTTCACCAACCTGCTTGGCAATTGCCCCGTAGCCCTTTCCAGCCTTGTGGAGGTCCAAAATTTTGTCTCTGGTGTCTTTTGACAGCTCTGTGGTCTTGCCCATGGTAGTAGTTGGAGTCTGACTGACTGTGGGGTGGACAGGTGTCGTTAAAGAGCTCAGACAGGTGCTACTAATTAAGATTACCAAGTGGAGTGGAGGTGGACGACTTAAAGGCAGAGTGACCGGTCTTTGAGAGCCAGAATTCTTGCTGATTGCCAGGTGTTCAAATACTTATGTGCAGCAGTGCAATACAAATAAATTCTGTACAAATCATACAATGTGATTTGCTGAATTTTTTTTTTACATTCTGTCTCTCACAGTGGGAATGCACCTACAATGTGAATATTAGACCCCTCCATGATTTCTAAGTGGGAGAACTTGCAAAATCACAGGGTGTTCAAATACTTATGTTCCTCACTTTATATCAGCAACCATCCAACTCTTGGAACTGTAGTTGAATTTCCCCAAATGCAATTAACTCATTAAAACTACATGCACTCTATCCAATGTGAACATGTATGCAAATAAATTCCATTGTTTTTCTTCTCTATTCATTTTAAATAGTGTTCCATGTTATCAACATCATCCCACTTATCTTACTGCTTCCTAGTAAACAAATATAAATTCTAATTTGACTGGATTTTGGGCCTCAAGAAAAGCTATTTGCAGAATTAGGATCTAATAAAGTACAAAATAAAAGTGAAGTGAATATCCGTTCCAAACACTACCATTCTATGTCCTATGTACTGTATATTATAAATGTGTCGCTCAGTCTTTAGTTTGCTGCCATTAAAAAATGCACCCATAGGCCAAGCCTTTTACAGAAAAATACAAAGCAGAAGTCCTAATGTGACATTCAAATGCAACATATTTAAAGTGATAAAAATGAAAGGGAAAAATTAAATGAAGGTAAATTAATGTTTTCATGAGCTGTCAAATTTGTCTAGTAATTTTGTTTCTTTTGCAGTTTCGGACTAAGGCATCTTTTCACTACTTCAGATGAAATTTAGCTCTGACACACCATACTCTTTATGAATCATTTTTAGGATGAAACACTGCCTGTTTGCTTTGACTCTTATCTATTTGTAATCCCTTGTTAAGATGACTCTTCCTCTTCTCAAATGGTGATTCAAAACTGCTACAATCTTGTACTGTTTCAAAAATTTTAAGTTGTGATTCCTTGCTTGTCTGCTTATATATGTGGAGGTTCATCACCTGTACATGTGTTTTATACCTTCAGTTTTAAGTTTGGAATTACACTGCTGGTCAAAAATTTTAGAACACCTTAGTTTTTCTTCAGATGTAATCAGTTAAAATGCAGTGAATGACCTAAATTGGTGAAAAGGTAATTCATAAATTGACAGAGGTTTAAATTTAAAGCTTAGGTTAGCAAAAAAATGAAAAAAGGATATTTGTGAATATTGTAAATGGGCCTTTGTCAGGGAGTAGTTTAATAGGCTACAACCTACAGATGTACTGCAACAATTAAAATTAAGTCTTGCAAGTTGAAGCAAACAGTTTGCACAGGTGTCCCAACTTCTGTTGATTACTCAAAATCCCTCTGCCTCAAAAGCATAGTTGGAACTTGCAGTGTTACTACACCCTCTGAAGTACTACTTTGACAATATTGCACTGTTAAAGAACAAATAAACAATGCCAAATTAGTAATAAGTCAAGAAATCAAGTGTACATAATTTTATTTAAATTTTTGATTCATCAAAATAGCCACCTTTTGCTGATATAACAGCCAAACTGGTAACCCTTTTGATTCAGAATGCCAATCACTCTGTGCAAGTCACCAAACCCGGCCTTCAGCACAAGATCTCCAGTCCATCACACTTCCTCATCCATGTTTGACAGTCTGTGTCCTTTCACCAAGTCAACGATATACAAACATTCTGTGTGATTAACTGAATATTTCAGACTTTGATTTATTGGTCCATCAGACTTTCTTCCAGTCTTCAGTACACCACAGCTGTCATTTCATGGCCCTGTTTTATCCTTTTAAGGAATAGCTTTCTTTTTGCCACTCAACCTGTCAAACCTGCAGCACAGAGTCTCTTATTAGTATAAACTGAAACTTGATTTTTTTCAACCACTGTTAAGCTGTGCTTGAAACTGTTTGTGCTGCGAGGTGCCTACCATGCAAGCTGGTGACCCTCAGAAATTTGTCTCCTGACTGGGTTTTCACTTTGGTTCTCAGATCTCCTCCTGTCAGTGTTTCTTTCAGTTTCCATTGAACTTTGGACTATGATTTTTTTTTTTTTTTTGCAGTTTTTCTAAATTAAAGGCCCACACCTGTGAAGGTAATAATGCCTAATTTCATCTGTTAATTGCCATTTTGCCATTACCACTGCAATATTGTCCTTCAGAGGATGTAATCAAGAGAAGTTGGGACACCTGTGCAAACTGTTTGCTTTAACTTGCAAAGTTTAACTTACTTTAATTGCCGCAGAACATCAATAGGTTGTAACCTTATCGGTTGTTCCCTGAAGAAGGCCCTTTTCACTATTTTAGGCCATTCACTGCATTTCGGCTGGTTAAATCAGAGGAAAACCTGAGGTGTTCTGAAACTCTGCAAATTTGTACTTTTTTAGCCCATTTGGCGATATACGCTGACATAGGTATACTCGTACATTTTCCATTTTTTACTTAATTATTATTTGGCACATTAATTGGAACAAATCCTGATAATGTACATAAAATGTAAAACATTTATTTACTACTACATGGCCAATAAGTCAGTGATTTTAAGAGTAAATGTTTAAAAAAGAAAAATGCAAGGTTAATGTTAAAATTAAAATGAACCTATACATGCCACCTTCACCTTGAGGGGGAAAAAAAACAACATTGCTAAATTGTAAATGAAGGAGGGTGTTTGATAAAGACCCAACTGAATACTGTGAATATTTTCTGTTTTCACATATCTGTTTTCCTCTCCACATTACAGAGAAGTAAAAATTAGGTTGATTTGTAACTCTTGAGTTGTTCCAGTAAAGTTGTATGTGAGGAATTGTGCACTATTATGGATTTGTCCCCTGTGCAGTACTGTCAGGTTAGGATCTTGTTTTCCAGCACCCTAGTACTGGATCAAGCAAGTACATAAAAATCAGTAAAATATTAAATGATTATCCAGGACAAATTGTTAATCCATGAGTTTAGGTTGCATCCAACAGCAATCAATATATCTTTATTCATGCATAGCATATCAGCTAATCACTATTGTTTAGAAGAGCATTTTTAAAGTAAATTTTCTTTAGTACTTATGAATGTTTACCAAGTATTTTCTTTCTCAGGTCCCTATAAAATATCCTGTATTGTGCAGAAATAAATTGATGCTATCACCAGATTAAAGATGTAAGAAACAGCAAAGTTTAGTAATTGAGGTGTGGATGTAGTAATATGGCTATAGTAATTCATATGCTCTTTCACAAGAGGATTTTATTGGTGCTTCTGCTGTCTTATATCACTTCAGCAACACTGCATGTATACTAGTATACTTAAAGTTTTTGGGGGCTCTGAAAGTGGACAGTTACTAAAATATGACATTTCTGCCTCTTTTATTCTCTGCAAACCTTTTGTTTTGTCTGTGAGCTAAATAGTATCTTAGTATAATCTAAGACATTTTATATATTTATTTATTTTCCCTCATGACTACCTGACATTTGTACGCTTCAGGAGCCCACACTTGCTTTGACTTGTTTTATCCACTATAAATATTTCAAGTGTTTGTCCCTTCTCTGTGTAAATTAATAATGAGTACTAATTCAACAGAGGAAAGATGTCAAACTTTGGATGTGTGGATAGTTTCTAAAGAGTTTGGCTTAATTGTAACAATTTGTGTTTTACTAGGGGCAGTGTCCAGCTCTTGAAGAGGTGCCAACTTTTAACTTAAATTGAGTAATGTCAAGCAGCACTAGAGGAAGAGCAGTCCATTTATCACACTCTATTGGCAGTGTCCAGAGCTTGGGCCAAAGTTTATATTTTAAATGCAGCATCCATCTTTGGAGCATTTTCCTGTATTTTGAAGGATTTATTTTTCTGTACCAAGGGATTGGGATTAACTGGATAAATCCTTGGAAGCAATGTCTGTGCGCCTGGGGCTAGCAGTATAAACTATATTAAGAAGCATTGATAGTGCCTCACATGTAACCTGCCACAGCTGAAGGTCCTGTAACTTTTATTTTATGTGATTTGCTAACCTTCCATCACTGCAAACTGGCATGCAGGATTGACATGGCACTTTATGAAGGGTTGGGGTAGCTTTAAACTTAACTAGGTTTTTGAAAATTGGGAGGGGGAGGCAAATGGGGATGGGATGGATTTGGAAGGCTGTGAATGTCTGTTTTGAGTGTAAACCTGAGCATAGCCAAATCTGTCAGAATAAAGGGGTATTTTGCCTTTTGACATTTTCCTGTGTAATCATTAATAGCCATTGCATGTTACAAGCCCTGAACTACCAAAGCACTTTAGTGGTGGTCGTCTCCTATTCAGTTTCAGTATCTGTCTTTTTTTACCAAAAAAAAAAAAAAACGCCCCCTTGCAGTGTATTGATCTTCTGAGTTACAAACTATTAATTAAATGAATTTAGCATGGTCAAAATGTTTTCATAATTCAACTGCAGTGCTGTAGCTCTAACACCTGTATTAGGCTAGTTTTATCATTGAAGACATGATATTGGTCTACTTCAGTGTTTCTTCCTCTTTTTCTTCCTCACTTCTGTGTGGGTCAATGTGCTTGATCAGCTTTCTCCAAACAGCTTGGTCCTACACCTCTTTGACAGTCAAACCCTTTTCCTTTAGATCTTTTTTTACTTTATCCATCCATCTCTGTTTTGGTCTCTCTCACTTTCTTTTCCTCTGTACTTCCATTCCCAGCACTTTTTTGCCCACATATTCATTGTCTGTCCTCATCACAAGCCCATACCACTTCAGTCTACTCCCCTGTATTTTTTAGACATCTCTCACATTTTAACCTTCACCTGAATTTTTTTTTATCACACAATACTCCTGATACCTGGTTGCAAATGTTCCATCCACACTGCAATATATGGGTTATATCTGCATCTAGTTTTCCGTCTTGGGCTATAACTTACCCTAGATATTTAACTTGATCCACTCTTTTTAATAGCTGCTCCTGCAGACTAGCAATTTAATCCTGATCTTAATTAACCCTCATATTTTATGTCGTCTTCCAGTTTATCTTCAACACTCTATCTTCGAAACCCCTTCTCCATTCTTCCATCTTCCTCCTTTCTGGTGCTACACAACACAAGTTTATTAGCAACAAGCATGCACCATGACTCAATATACCTTGTTACCTTGAACCCTCAGACCACACGTCAGACACCAGATAAAAATCCAAGAAAGTAATTTAATAATTCTGTAATGTGCACAAAGCACCTCCACTATACACAATAATAACAATACAATAATCAATATTACAATCCTCCACTCCCAGACGCTTTGTCACCCTTCCTCCCAACTCATCTCAGCTTGCTGTGGTTTCCCAGAGTCCTTTATAGTCCTTGACCCGGAAGTGTTTCTGTCCCTTACTTCACGTGATTTCATAACACTTCCAGGTCAGGTGAAAACTCCTTTTCTTCAGCCCAGAAGTACTTCATTATTTCCGTTCCCATGACTAGAAAGTACTTTCGGGCTAAAATAAAAATCCTCGCGCCTTCCTGCAGCATCCCCCATGGTATCCAGCAGGGCTGTGATGTAAAACTCCAATGTCCATGATACCCTGCAGGACCTCGGGGCACCTCCATGTTGCAAGAAGGACTCCATCTGGCGGCGTGGGGGTATTGGCCGGGATAAACTGTCGGCCATATATCACAAGAGTCTATACAGTTGTCTTTCACTGATTTCAATAGCCTGTAAGTAAAAGACCCACAGTACTCAAGTCTACCTGGTATAAGATGAACAAGCAGACATTCAGTACTATTGAAATGTGACAAAAATGTGTGTTAAAGATAGTGGCTACAATTCATACAGACTGAGTCAACATATAGTATCTAGTATGGTATTTCTCTGTAATTTGCAAAGATACTAACTAAAAATGTTTAATTTTAGTGTTATTTTTAAACAATGCCTATACAAGGAAAGCAGGAGGAGAAAGCAATGTAGATTTTGTAACATTTCATCTCAAGTTTTTTGTTGTCTAGTTATAAAGTGTTGAGCAGAATAATAAGTGGCAGAGTCAATCATTTTCAGCCTGCAAGTTTAACTATGAATCAGTTATCATCAGATGCTTTGAGATTAACAGGCATGGATAAAAGCAAATATTTATTAGGCCCATAAATGAAATATTGGATATACCTGAATAAAGAGAACTACCAAATTGATCTTCCACAAGTAGGCATGAAGACTTTCAGGTTCTTTAAACAGCAAAAGAATGAATTTAACATAGTTTCCCAAACTAAAAGGTGAACTTGATTTACTATTTAAAATTGATTCAGAGTCATGTTCTTGTAAATACTCAAAAAAGTTCAAGGAAGATGTCTGAAGTGACTGTATTGTTGTCATGACCCTAAAAATGGCTACTGACTTAAAGATAATAGGACTTTTAAATGATGAGTGTTAACCATGGAATGTACTGGACATCTCCATGTAGCTTCCATTAACTTCAGCTGTATCACTTTCTGTACTGTAATTGCAAAACAAATGTTTCATTCTGGAACGAAGGAATCTGGTAGTGCTGCTAAAAGATTTTGTACATTATAAAAGGCTTTAGATTATTGTAATATACAGTATTTAGCCAGTGTATTAATTTGTATTCATGTGGACTGTAAAATGTCTGTAAAAATGAATTTAAAAAAAAAAAATCTGCTCTCTCTACCAACAAGCAGTACCTCTTATAGAACCAATTATTACAGTTTTTTCAACAGCTGTACCAGCAGTATAATTTCTCATTATACTGATGTGCCAACATTCCAAAACATCCCAATTTAACCAATATTGTGTTATAAAATATACATGCATTTATTTAATGAACCCATGTAAACCCATTTTTTTTTCAAGTTAATAGAGATCTAGAGTCGTCTTCATCAAACAGCATGGCACAAACCATTAGTTTTTGGGCTGTTAGACAATCCCTCACAGGAAATGCACACACTTGCTCATTCAGAACCAAACTAGAGTCACCAGTTATCTTGACACTCATGTCTTTTAGATGTGTGAGCATTGCCTATGAAGTGAGTGTGTAGACACACGAGTGACAACACAGTAATTTGCTTTTTTTACTAATTTTATATCTTTAATGATGCATCAACAAACCTGTTTACTTATAGTTCAGGAACAAGCATCACACACAAGGTAGGAATCAACTCTTGTAGGTGTTCCAGTCCCTCACAAGGCACCCTCACCCACAGGCCAATTTAATCAGCATATCCACCTAACACACCAGTATTTTGGAAGTAGGGTAAATCCACACAAAGGGGGTCATACACAGAGCCCCCATTCACTGTTCTGGCTGTAATTTGAAACTCTTGCTGTGAAACAGCCGCACTAGCTACAATGCTACTCCCTCTTTGGTTATATCTGGTCCAGATGACCACAAACCATTTTTATGGAAGATTTTATTTTCTTTGTGTTCATCAAATTTCCACACTTTGTAAAATCTGCTTTCTCCTGCTATAAAATGTTTAAAATTTAAAGTAATTTTTTAATATATAGGACCAGCTATAACTGGCAATTAAAGGTTCATACTTGCATCACCACGCTGAAAGAAAATAAAGGGGCAATATAGTTCCAGATTAAAATCAAAATTAGCATTTATCTTAGTAGTAGCATGAAGAAACTGCTGAAATGGTGAAGTACAGAGAGAGGAATGTTCTAGGTCGGGGGTCGGCAACCTACAGTACACAGATCGATTTTCAATGGCACTCTGATTGAACTGAAATATAGTAAAAAATTGTATTTTAATTACAGCGCACATGTTCGCGCCCTCACGTTTTGCATATGCAACTCGCATGTACTGTAAATGAAAACCATGTGTTCAGTGCAGGCCATGGTAAGTTAAAACAAACCTCTTATTATTAAGTAATACGGAAAACATTTTTCTGAGTGAAACATAACTAACTTGAAATGTTTTGTTGTACTTTCTAAATTATTTTATTGCTATTTTAATAGGTAACATGACAGAAGTATTTAAAATTATAGACAGAATTTTAGGGACAAACGCCGACTGTAAATGTAAAATGAATTCTTCAGATAAAACACTGGCATAGATGGATCAGGTAAAGGGTAGATTTCACATTAAGGTTGTAGAAAAGTATAAACAGAATAAATTAACAAGTGGCACTTTGAAGTCCTTGAAGTCTTAATTTTTTTGCAAAAGTTAGATGATGAATAATTGAGGAGTCATATTGGCCTCAATAACAAATGTTTTGACAGGTCTAATGTATCTAGTTGCAATTCTTACGAACTTTTATTGTTCATACGGATAACTAGAATGAGAAAGTTGCGAGAAGCTTTAAATGAGTCTTACAGCTAAAAAAAAAATCAATAGTTCTTTTATAAACAAAGTAAGTTTCACAAAATTACATAGTGTATAACAAATGCATACTTAAAAGCTCATGGAACTATTAAAATGTTATTTGTGACCATATGAGTAAATGATTATAGTGCTCAATATGTAAAGATGAAGATCTCTGTAAAAGCATAACTGACTCCAGTTTGCTGTATATGCATGAATAAGGCTAAACAAGCTTTTTAATTTAGAAAATTGCAAAACACAATGTATATTTAAAATGCTTTGCTGTATGTGTGCATGTGTGTATACTGTATATGTGTACATACAGTGGGATGCAAAAGTTTGGGCAACCTTGTTAATAGTCATTATTTTCATGTATAAATCGTTGGTTGTTAAGATAAAAAATGTCAGTTAAATATATCATATAGGAGACACACACAGTGATATTTGAGAAGTGAAATGAAGTTTATTGGATTTACAGAAAGTGTGCAATAATTGTTCAAACAAAATCGGGCAGGTGCATAAATTTGGGCACCGTTGTTATTTTATTGATTCCAAAATTTTTAGAACTAATTATTGGAACTCAAATTGGCTTGGTAAGCTCAGTGACCCCTGACCTACATACTCAGGTGAATCCTATAATGAGAAAGAGTATTTAAGGGGGTCAATTGTAAGTTTCCCTCCTCCTTTAATTTTCTCTGAAGAGTAGCAACGTGGGGGTCACAAAACATTTCTCAAATGACCTGAAGACAAAGATTGTTCACCATCATGGTTTAGGGGAACGATACAGAAAGCTGTCCCAGAGATTTAAGCTGTCTGTTTCCACAGTTAGGAACATATTGAGGAAATGGAAGACCACAGGCTCAGTTCAAGTTAAGGCTCGAAGTGGCAGACCAAGAAAGATTTTGGATAGACAGAAGCGATGAATGGTGAGAACAGTCAGAGTCAACCCACACACCAGCACCAAAGACCTACAACATCATCTTGCAGCAGATGGAGTCACTGTGCATCGTTCAACCATTCGGCGCACTTTACACAAGGAGATGCAGTATGCGAGAGTGATGCAGAGGAAGCCTTTTCTCCGCCCACAGCACAAACAGAGCCGCTTGAGGTATGCTCAAGCACATTTGGACAAGCCAGCTTCATTTTGGAATAAGGTGCTATAGACTGATGAAACTAAAATTGAGTTATTTGGGCATAACAAAGGGTGTTATGCACGGAGGAAAAAGAACACAGCATTCCAAGAAAAACACCTGCTACCTACAGTAAAATATGGTGGTGGTTCCATCATGCTGTGTGGCCAGTGCAGGGACTGGGAATCTTGTCAAAGTTGAGGGACGCATGGATTCCACTCGGTATCAGCAGATTCTGGAGACCAATGTCCAGGAATCGGTGACAAAGCTGAAGCTGCGCCGGGGCTGGATCTTTCAACAAGACAACAACCCGAAACACTGCTCAAAATCCACTAAGGCATTCATGCAGAGGAACAAGTACAACGTTCTGGAATGGCCATCTCAGTCCCCAGACCTGAATATAATTGAAAATCTGTGATGTGAGTTAAAG
>NC_053161.1:2417500-2518050 GCF_016835505.1 Polypterus senegalus
TGTGTATTAACTTGTGGATTTTTCTGTGCAAATTCGGTGGCAGCGTCACAAAGTCGCTTCCGTAACACTGCGCGTTAGCTGCGGAGCTCAGCTCAGAGCGAAATGAGGTGAATGGGAGGGAGATGATGACGTGACTCCCCACCGCCTTTAACTGTCAATCCCCCACAAACACAGTCTCTCAGAATTTGCATAAGCACAGCCCTTCACCTGCAGTTTTAACTTAGTTACAAAGTGATCAAAACTCTTGTTTATATCCTGCGTCATCTCATTAAACTTGTATCCCGCATTACCCGTGGGCATGACAAACACCAGTGGCAGCCTGTCTATGAACTTAATTTAAACTTTAGGTTTACACCTTGCTTTGTTTCCGAAGTAGCAGCACTCGTGAATATGGTTGTATATGTCACTGGCTTTTTATTGTTTCGCTGCCTTCTCGATTATATAATGCATGTTTTCTTCAGCGCTTTTTGGAGCTCTTCCTGGTTTTCTACACACTGCGTTGACCGTCAGTTCACGCGATTACGTGGGAGGCGTGATGATGTCACACGAAACTCAACAATAAATGGAGAAAGATAGCTTCCAGTTATGACCATTACGCGTAGAATTTCGAAATGAAACCTGCTCAACTTTTGTAAGGAAGCTGTAAGGAGTGAGCCTGCCAAATTTCAGCCTTCTACCTACACGGGAACTTGGAGAATTAGTGATGAGTCAGTGAGTCAGTCAGTGAGGGCTTTGCCTTTTATTAGTATAGATTTACAAACAGTTCAGTGCACGTCCCAGTGCCTCCAGCACCAGTTCCCCCAAAGTCCGGGCCTCTCACAGTCTTTCTTGCCCTTCTTCTAGCCTCCTCCAGTCCTCTCTCCATCTCCATCCTCTTCCACCCAACTTCCACTCTCGAATGCAGGGAGGTGGCCCCTTTTATACCACCCCGGATGGGCTCCAGCTGCTTCCCGGCACTCCTCCTTGGACACGCCCCCGTGTGGCGGAAGTGCTGGCTGTGCACCCGGAAGCCCTCCGGGTGTCTCCATTCTTCATCCCCCAGCACTTCCTGATGTGGCCACGGGCCCCTACAGGGTTGGGCTTCCAAGCCCCCTACCCGAGGCCACCAACAAAACCAGGGCAGTCACCCCCTCGTGGTCGGGAGGAGGCACCAGCCCTCCTCAAGTACCCTCGGGCGTCCCGGCTGGGCTCCACCCCCAGCCCCCTGCGAAAATATGTATGGTCTGTCGGGTAGGTATCTAGCCATGAAAGTATGTACATTTATTGAAGAGACACAAGAAACATTGTACATAGGATAATGACGCCTCTGTCCCCTGCAACGTAGGCACCTTGGGACCTCACACAGTTCTCCCAGCATCTCTTCAACCATCCAGAACACTCTGCAAAATCCTTTGTTGGAAACTGCAGCAGCTGCCTTGTCATATTTTTCTGAATTACATCCACAATTTTACATCTCTTTCCTTTCAAAGGTGATTTTAGTTTTGGGAAAAGCTAGAAGTTTTAGGGTGCCAAATCTGGGCTGTAGGGGAGCCGAGTCACCTGGGTGATCACGAGACGTGATGCATGGGTGGGCGCATTGGCGTGATGAAGCTACTAATCACCATTTGCTCATTGCTGTGGCTGTTTTCGTCAAACATTGCATCTCTCATCCAACTAAGAACATTGAGGTAGCACTCCTTATTAATTAATTGGCCTCGAGGAGCATATTTGTGATGGAACGATACCTTCCCAATCAAAAAACGCGGTTAGTATGGTCTTGATCTTGGCCATACATGTCACCATTCGTAGGTGTTTCTGCATGTTGCAGGCCTTCCAGAACATGGATCATTTTCAACAAATTCAGTGCTATCTTCGAAGTGTCTTTGCCACACTTTACTGTAATTTGTGCTGCACTCTTTGCATTGTCCCCGAAGGCATTCTGAATCATCCGAATAGTTTCCGTGGATGAGTGTTCAAGCCTAATGTACAATTTGATGCAGATTCGTTATTCTACTTGCATAGTCATTTTGAATGCGACGACCACACAGTATATATGCTCACTTAACGGCGTCTAGCACCCCCACTGACTAGTCTAGTGAAGTTGTCATTGTTCACATATGCTCATTCCAGCCCGCTGTCCTTGGCTGCCAAGATACATCAATGCAGCATATACCTATAGACTTTGTCGACACAACATGCTTACGTTCAAAGTGAGCATTAGAATGGGGAAGAGAGGTCATTGAAGTGACTTTGAATGTGGCATGGTTGTTGATGCTAGATGGGTTGGTTTCAGTATTTCATAAACCGCTACTGAGATTTTTATGCACAACCATTTCTAGGGTTTACAGAGGATGGGCTGAAAAAGGGAAAATATACAGTGAGCAGCAGTCTTTTGGCCTAAAAAGGCTTGTTGATGCTAGAGGTCAACAGATAATATCCTGACTGGTTTGAGTGGTGTCAACAGTAAGTCAAATAACCCCTCATTACAACTGAGGTATGCAGAAGAGCATTTCTGAAAGCACCACAAGTTGAACCTTGAAGCAGATAGGCTACAGCAGCAAGAGACCACACCAGGTGCCACTCCTGTGAGTCAACAATTTGCATGAACTCACCAAAATTGGACAATAGGAGATTGGAAAAATGTTGCCTGCTTTGATCATTTTCAATAACTGCTGTGACATTAGGATGGTAGGATCAGAATTTGGTGTCATCAACATGAAAGCAGGGATCCATCCTACCTTGCATCAGTGGTTCAGGCTGGTGGTATGATGGGGTGGAAGGAATACTTTCCTGGCACAATTTGGTTCCCGTAGTACCAATTGAGCTTCGTTTAAATGTCACAGCCTGCCTGTGTATTGTAATTGACCATGTCCATTTGTTTATGAACACAGCATACCCATCTTCTGATGGCCACGTCCAGCAGGATAACATGCCATGTCACAAAGCTTAAATCATCTCAAAGTGATTTCTTAAACAGGACGAGTTCACTGTACTTAAATGGCCTCCACAGTCAGCAGATCTCAATCCAGTAGAACACCTTTGGGATGTGATGGAGTAGGAGAATTGCATCACGGATGCGCAGCCGACAAATCTGCAGCAACTGCGTGATACTATCATGTCATTATGCACCAAAATCCCTGAGGAATGTTTCCAGCACCTTGTTGAATCTATGCCACGAAGAATTACGGCAGTTCTAAAGGCAAAAGGGGGTCCTACCCGGTACTAGCAAGATGTACTTGATAAACTAAGAATATGTCATTTTTAAACAAATGTATATTTAGAAAAGAAACTATCTTATTGGATGATAAATAATTCAGAATCAAATTACCTTATGGATTAGATCTAGATAATCTTTTACTAAATTAAAGCATATTGTAAAACAGATTATGATCATTTCACAATTTTCAAAACATAACTAATCTGAAAGTATTAGGATCCCACTTTCTGCACACTTTGTGTTGATGATTTAATTTTAAAATGGATATGTTTGCCATTTCCCCCTCATTAATCTACACTCAGTAAGCCATAATGATAAAGTAAAATCATGTTTTCAGATAGATTTGTGAGTTTTTTAAAAAATCAAAAATTGAAAACTCATTCATATAAACATGGTGACTTTGCTGTGGCACTCCAGATTGTGGTCAGATGTAACCTGTCTGCTTTAATTATCCTTGAGATATATGGAGAACTTGACTAGAGTCTATCTGTGGTAAATTGAATTGATTGGGCATCTTTTATAAGACATACTGTACATCTGTGTATACAAGGTCTCAACATTCACAAAATCACATGAAGACAAAAACCAAACAATGAAGTTCAAGGAAGTCTCTGTAGACCTCTGAGATACAATTATGGTGTGGCACTGATCATGACAAGTCTATAATACTATTTGTAAAGCCTTGATTGTCCCAGGACCATGGTGGCCTCAATAATTGTGAGATAAGAGACTGCTGGAATGACCAGGACTCTTCCTAGCGTTGGCCATCTGGCCACACTGAGTAACCAGGCAAGGAGGGCCATGTTAAGGTAGGTGACCAAGAATCCGGTAGTCAGTCTAACAGTTTTTCAGAAGTTCTCTACTGAGATGGGAGAACCTGTTGGAAAGGCGACCATCTCAGTGCGTTTGATCCACTCACTCGAAAAGGCCCAAGTGGTCTGATATCTCCAGAATAGCTTGAAAAGCAGGAAGAACCTCCACTGTTCTGCCCAGAGGAGGTGCACACAAAGGCAGAAAAGAGATCACCACTACTGGCTGGCTTCAGCCCATGCCATGACTAAAATGTACTTCTAAATCAAAGTTTTAACACATATTCTTAAAATGTCTCAATTATTTAAACATGCCCAACTACTGTAGAAAATTAATGTAAACCGTTGGCTAGAAGACACTGAACAAACAAAAAATCTTTTATCAAACACAGTCATGCACCAATTTATAGCCGACTGAGTTGAGGTGATTTGTATTTACGGTCGAGAGCCACAGGAAAAGAATAGGGTAATAATGTTCTAGAAATGGCCAAAACTTGTTGCAGTAATAAATCGTTATCATTATTTCTCATGGTCTTCTATGTTTTCTGACTCTTGGAAAGCCCTTTAACTCTTTGAGGGCTGAATATTTTTTTCAAAAAACATAGTTTCTGAAAAGCAATGGTTTTACACAGAAATCAACATTAAACATCTGTTGCTGCATGCTGTGGCCGTCAGTTTGCCAAGAATGTGCGGCAGGCTTGCTGCCAGGCTGCCTTCACTGGCCGCTGTGCATTGCAATCTGATTTCTACCTCTTATCATTGTTAAGTGGCAGTCCTCCTGGTGAAAATTGCCATAGGCATGTCAGCTACATGATCCTGTTCAGCACCACAATTAGCTGGGGACCAGTCAGCTGAAACTGCAACCTCACATTCGTTTTCGATCACTTGTATAAAAATTGGAGTCCGACAAGTCAAAGTCCAGTTCAGAGATAAGAATAGGCAAAACTTCGTCCACAGAATATTTCGCTTTACGCATTCGCTTTGATCTCTCGCCATTATGTCAGTGCCATTTTTGCCATTGTTTGAGCCTTACTACTCACACGAGTGCAGGAAATCTCGGTCAAACCAATGAAGCTAACTTTCCTTCTAGCAACGAAAGTCCAACTAAAACATAATGGTTGGTTTTGTCACAATTTACAGTTGATTACCATTGTCAACTCATCCTTTTGACAAAAGTCGACATCAGCCCTGAAAGAGTTAAGGTTTGTTTTGATTGGCGCTGCTCCACATGGATAATTCTTATGTATTCAGCCTTTACTGTCTCTCTTACACCAGCATTTATCAACCTTAATTGTCCCACACCCCTGTTTTTGCCTTTTTAAATTCATTCATGGCCCACTAGCAGCAATTTCAAACTGCCATTATTGAAACAAGCTCATTTAAACATATCATGTAGTGCTGCAAATCACTTTGGCAACTCCCCACAACCCACTCACAAACCAACTACAGCAACCCACAACCCACTTTCAGCATGATCCAGTGACTGAGAAACCCTGCTTTTCATGGACCAGACATGGGGCTACTCCATACTGGCAGTTAAACTATGTATACTGGTGACACACACCACACCCTCAGAGTCTCGATTGCAATGAACTGTACACTTTGTAATCAACATACAGCTAAATGCCTGGTCCCAAATGGATCCTTAAGTTAGTGCATGACTGACTTTCAAAAAAGATAAATAAAAAGACCAAAAGTTCAAACAAGGCAAAAAAAAGGAGTTGCCTAAGAAGGCAATCCACAGTTAAAAAGTCCTAATATGTTAACTTGAAATCAGAATCATTAAAACAGTAATACAGAGAAATAGCAAGAGAAAACGGAAAAAACTCACCAACTCCAAAGTGCCATTCAGTGTACCACAGAGGGACTGTAGTTCCCTTTATAGGGTTGGGAGCAAAGAAACCAAACCATTAAAGCTGATAAAAAAATACAGTTTTTATATAAAGGATTAACATAAGCAGTTATAGTTAAAGAATAAAAAAATAATAAAAAAGACAAACAAGGGATTTTAAACATAAAACAGTTTAAACCTAACAACATCAATCAGGTATTGATGGTACTGAGGCCAGATTCTCTGGTCTGATGTGACAAAAATTGAACTCTTTTTCAGGGTTTGTAGTTCTGTCCAATGACTAGACATTGCTTACCTCCTGCCTAGCACCATCCCTACAGTGAAGCAGTGTGGTGGCAGCATCATGCTATAGGGGTGCATCTTAGCAGAAGGGACAAAGAGGCTGGTAGAATTGAAGGAAGGAAGATTGCAACCAAATACAGTGTAGCCTGTAGGTGGCGCTCTGTGGTATAGCAGGTCCGCGGCTCAAGAAGAGTAGCCATTTCAATAAATGAATAATGAACACATGCTGGGGAGTGGAGCAGGTGCAAGAGATCTACCACAAAGACGTCAAGATGCCCTGTCTCCTGGTTGGTGCGAGGCAGTCAGCCATCCATGCGTTGCCTTGCCAGTATGTGCGGGCAGTCTGATTACTTTATTATCAATCTGGGACAGCAATCAGGTGATCACACCTGCAACAACTCCCTAGCCTGTAAAGGAGAATGTAGTGAAGAGAAACAAAAAGAGAGATGGAGGTTAAAGGACAGAGAGAAAGGTAGGAGCAGCAGTGAAGTGGAGCTTAGGAGAGAAACAGGAGGATGGGAATGGTGCCTCAGGAGGTAGCACATGGTCAGCATTCAGGAGGGGGCATGAGGATCACTCCTGCTGAGCAGCCAGGAGTAGGTATGATCTTTATGCTCAGGAGGATCTCTTGCTGGGTGGAGCCTGTGACTGGCAGTGGTAAGAGGTTTTCCGGGTGGAGCATGGATTGATAGCAGTGTGTGCGGGAGCAGGGTCTGGTGGCTCCCCATGGGACACCGTGGATCAGGCGTTGGGGACAAGGGCCACTGAAGGATGTCTGCGCCTGTTTGTGGACATTTCTCTGTAATGCAAGATCCAAGTAGGATACACTTGAAAGATGTCGATTTTAACAGACAAGCACCAGGGATGAGAATTTTAAAGACTGCTGTCCAAAATTTAACCTAGATTTAATGGTTTATGTATTTATTGGATTTTAATAAAAGTACTTGCATATTTCACCATCCCCTTGCTGGGTGTATTTGTCCTCATCAGCTCAGCTCATCTCGTTACGTTATCGATGGTGTCGGGTTCAAAAGGCTCCCAAAAGCAAAGAGGGAGCAAGGAGCCGACCTGCACTGTCACACACTAAAGCTCCCCAAGCCTGACACAGTTCTGAACACAAATCTCAGTAAAACAAGAGGATTTTTATTTGTGGGAAACTGTTCCCCAAATGTTTCCCACAGCACAAGTACAGAAAGCACAAGCAACTCTTTACTTCCTGTTCTCTTCCTCTCTCTCACTGCCTCCTCCTCCTCCGATCCTCTCAACAAGCTTCATCCTCCAGAATTTGGCTCTCAGAGTTAAGGCAGCGAGTTCCTTTTATGTAACACCAGGGAGCACTTCCAATGTCACGTAAGCGTGGTCCGGAAGCACTTCTGGGTGAGTTGGGGGCCTGACAAAATAGGGCTCAGCAGTCTCTGGAGCACCCCCTGGTGGCACCCACGGAACCCAACAGGGCTGAACCAGCAAACTCCAGTTCTCAGTGTGCCCTGTGGAAATCCATGGTGCTGTAACAACCCAGGGTGGCTGCCACCTAGCAATTAGGGGGGACATAATGCCAGGGCCAGCATATAATGCCAGCACATTCTCTCTCTCTCCCCCAGTCCTTCCTTTATGAAGGCTTCCCGGCCAGGTGAGGTTCCCAGCCATCTGCCACAACAGATACAGTAGGTCCTTGAATAAAACCTGTGTGGTCGCTGGAAGTCGGGAACGACAAAGAAATGGACTCCAATATATAAAACAAAAAGCAATTTCTTTATTCTTGGTGAGTTAGAGAGACTGCTGCCCCCCCCATTCTCCGAAGAGACTGGAGCCCCATCCCCCCCAAGCTCAGTGCCACTGGCTGGTCAGAACAGACAGTCTCGCTTAAAAGAAAAAAAAATTCTTTATACTACCTAGCTTATTCATTAGCCAAAGAGAAAAAAAATATGACAGTTCATTTTGAGGTCATACTTAGATTGCTATAAATTACGGTTACATACTGATTTATTACATGCAGGAGTGCCCAGTTTCTTACCAAAATAAAGAGTTATCAGGGCACTTACATTCCTAAAAATATGCCGTTATCAGCACACAGACACAAGACCAGTTTAAAGCAGTTTCTTATTCCCCATTTCATTAGTTGTAAGAGATTACATTCTTATAGCTTTAATTAATTTAGATTAGATTTTGTCTGATTAGATTAATAAATCCTTATTTATTAATTCATAAATTACATGTTTCTTATACTTTTAAGCAAGAATTCAGAAACCAATCACATTGATTTATAATATCACAGGGTGTTCTGTTAGTATCAAGAGGTGAGCATTTTCACATAAAAGAATGTAAGCCAGTCTCATATTCTGTGCATAAACTTAATTCCTTTCCTACCTAAATGAAGTTAAAATCATATAGAAATAAAAAATCATATAGCTCTCTGGACAGCATGATTAATACAAAATACAGTCATTGGTATTTTGTGAGTTAAATACTTATAATCATCTGCGGTGGGCTGGTGCCCTGCCTGGGGTCTGCTTCCTGCCTTGCGCCCTGTGTTGGCTGGGATTGACTCCAGCAGTCCCCCGTGACCCTATAGTTAGGATATAGCGGGTTGGATAATGGATGGATGGATGAATACTTAGAATCACTATAATTAATAATGTTTTTTCTGCTTTGTCACCTGCTCCGGAGTTCACGGTACAACAATGACCTGTAGCGTACATCCAAGACAACACTGGAGTTGCTTTAGGACAAGTCTGAGACTGTCTTTGAGTGGCCCAGACAAAACCTAAACTTAAACTGCATAGAACATGGGTTCACAAAACGTTGATCGCAAAGGTGATGCTGGTAGATTGTGATCATTTTAGAAAATGCATCTATTTAATATCAGGTTCTTCTCATTTTTGGACTACTCCATATGCCATCTTATTGACAGGTAGGTTGTTACACTTGATTAACATGAAATGTGTCTAATCTAGACAATAAAAACTACAGTAAAAATACTAGCCACAGGTTGTTCACTTATATTTATTAGGTCGCAGTGTGTAAAAGACCAGACAAACATAAAGCTAACATTAGATGACAAGCACTTGAGCTAGCCTCATTCACGTTTAATCCCCAAACGACGCCTTGTTATAGACATTAAAATAAATCTAGAAATGAGTGCGGCAACAAGGAAAAACCCAAAACATTTACCACTTCCATGTAGAGGGGGAGGAAAACTTTTTTCACAATGTCATATTCTGAATGCATTTGTCTGATATGCTAAGCATACATAACTATTCCAAAGAAAGGACACATAGAGAGGCATTGTCATATTATTGTCAAACTTAAAAAAATCCAAGAGGGAGAAATGATAAAAGCGGCGTTTGTTGGGGCAGAAGACTCATTATTTCGTGATTTTAACAACAAACCTGAAATAGTGTCCACTATTAAGTCCATTTAGTTTTCGAGAAATATGGTTACACAGCGTTGTGAGGTAATAGCTGATGGTTTGATGGAGCAACTTTGAAAGATTTTAACATTCACTCTAGTTAGACGACTAAACAGACCTACGTGATACAGCACAATTATGCATTTTTAACGGATGGTATTTAAAGATGTTACAGCAAAAGAGGAACTGCTAACAATTTTACCAACAGAAGAACACACAAAGGGTAAGAACATTTTTTTGGACATCCAAAGACTTTGTTAATGAAATACAATTGAAAGTTCATATCAATTACTTCTGATGGAGAATGTGCAATGGTGGGCTGTTCAATGGATTCATTGCCAAATGAAATTAAGGCGAAGGATACATTTCCTGATTTTCTTTATCACTGAATAATAATGAATAATACACCAACAAATGCTATGTGCAAAACTGCCTATTCCATATGGGCAAAATCCCTTCAAAGACGTTTGTTTTGTATTTGTCAGGAGGAAGGTGACACAAAGTACACCTATCTGTTGCAGCACACTGATTTCAGGTGGTTGAACAGGGGCAACTTCAGCTTGGAGTTGCTGCCTGAGATAAATGAGTTTCTCCTAGTTATAAAAAATGCTGAATACAGACAGTTTGAGGACAAGAAATGGCATTTGTAACTGATCTAATCAACATTTTAAAAGGGCTAAACTTGGAGCTGCAAGGCAAAAAGAAAAGTGTAGCTGACATGATCAGTTCAGGTAGTACTTTTAAGCAAAAACTACAATTGCTCTCTTCAAAACTGCAGCTCAACAAGTTGGGGAACTTTGAAAACATTACATCTGAGTTGGAAAAGCAAGGAAAAGAATGTGTGCAACTTGAATTTGAGCACTTTATAGAACAGATTCAATATGTCAGGTGAGACTTTGAGACTTTGCTTTTCTTGGGCCAATTGAATTAAATTTAGAATTTAATTAAATTTAGAATCTAAGCTTAATTTTTGGTATCGACTCAAATGATTTGTAACTTTGTTTGTTGCTTTTGAATAGGTAAAATTACACACTTTCCAAACAGGTTATGGAACTACTTGTCAGAAACATTCTGAAGAAACTAATAGAGGTACATGCAAACAGCATCTTCCTACCATTGGACAGATGTGATTCTTGTTCTTTCTGTCCACTGTTGCACTATGGTATTTAGTCAGGTTTTCATGCAAAACCTTCATGCAAGAGAAAAAAGTCTTCTTCATGAAAAGAATGAAGAATGAAAAGAATTCTTGTTCATGCAAGTAAAGGCGTTAAGTTTGATGAACGCTGGTGCCAATGTATATGTAATAGTTTGTAACCATTCAATGTTACGTGACATGAATGGCGTCCAACTGGGCTTGTAGCGCTGTTGATGAAAAGCTCTTTTAAAGTACGGTTCACTGAATTTCTCCCACCCAATCTGATTCGTCACTGCAGGACACTGTGGTGGCAATGTTCTTGATAGATGTTTCCCCATCATCCACCTATTGCAACAAACAACGTATGTGAAATTATTCACTGAAAATAACTAAGACAATATAGATATCTACATGTAGTAAATTCCGAAGATATTTTATTGCTGTGCAATCTTGTAAATGTAGTGTGTCTCTTTTGTCTCTCTTTCTCTTCCTCTTCCTCTCTATATTTTCCTCTGACCTTTCATTTATTGGGAACATACATAAGAAAAAATAATTTTGAACATATGACCCCAATTAAAATGTTATCACCTTGCACACTAATGATAAAAGTCACAATATGTATGCTTACGGCATTGGCAGTTCTTCAAAAGTACTAAGCACCACCATTGTTTATAACACAAAGCTATAGTTTTTTGCATGTCCATCTACAGAATAAAAACATAAAAATTCTGGGAAATGTTTATCATAATATAGAATTATTCACTTCTATTTCCTCAGAACCTACCTCACATAAATCATAAGGAACTCCCATGACAAAATAGGGGGCATACTGTTAATGAGAAATGGTAACAAAAGAAACATCTAAATTACATCTGTTACATTTGAATCAGTAATTAAATATCATCCCACAAGTGAATCTGGTTTGTCTTATATCTCTCTCTATATAAAATCCAACGTCTGTGTGTCTGTCTATATGTCTGTCCGCTTTTCACAAGAGAACTACTTAACGGATTTAGATCGTGTTTTTTTCTATAATTTGCTTGAACATTCCAGTTGATTTTGCAACTTCTGTTATTGTGCTATGTACCATAGTTCGCTTGTGGTACTGATTTATTTGCACGATTTATTTGCCTCCTCTCTGTCCCATTTCACTACTGCGTAGACGGAGCCGCAGGGAACGGCTAGTAGTGACATAAGAATGTGATATATTACCATCAAAACAAACAGCCTACAGAGAGTCCTTGTTTTGGTATTCCCAGTGGTGAGAAGCAAAAATAAAAAACACTATGTTGCATACTTTTAAAATTAAATGCAAAAACATAATTAACAATGAATTCTACCCATGGTCCTTATAAAATGAGCTGACAAAGATTTCTGTTGAGGGATCATTAAAATGAAATCAGATGAGTACTCAGTTATGGGGTTATTGAAAAAAACAATGCAAACACAGAGCACACTGAAACAAACTTTAAAAAAAGGAAAAAAAATTGAACAGGATGAGAATGTGCCATGAAATTGCAAGCAGTAATGTGCCCAACCGGACATTCTTTAACCAGTTTTCTAAAACAAATTAATAAATCTGAACAAACATCAACAATGATTCTATAAACCTATGAAAGTAACATGATGGCACAGAATAGGTTCATCCTTCAGCAGTTCAGCTCTGATTCTCGGTATGGAAATCTCAGATATGTTGAAAGTGATGCAGTGGACAAAGAAATTTGAAATTTTTAAGTTTGTAAGCATATCCTTGTAAAAAAAAGTTCAACTAAAATGAAACATGAATGAAAAGGGTTAAAGCTGAATCAAAGCTTGTTACATAGGCTTATAACTGAACACCATGTATTTAATTTTCTCCCATAAAAACCTTAATGTTTTATTGTGATTTGCATCAGTGAACCTAGCACCATTTGGTTAATCAACAAAAAAAATCTCCCTATGTTGAAGCATTGGTATCTGTAAAATGTAACTCAGTTCTCTATAGCAGTAAAACACCACATTAAAAATAACCTCAACAATCAAAAACTAAAAATATTGTATCAAAGTGATAAAGATTACAGAGTGAATAAACAGAACTAACACATATACGCCAATGTTGAGGGCACCATACAGAAAGTAGGATCCAGTCAGGATTTGATGGTTGAAGTTTTAAGAAATGAAAAATTTAGCAATTAATATACTATACCAGGAATGGAATCAAATACATTGTTAGATGTATGACTTATTAAAAATTTACTGGGAGATTAACTGCTGAATTTTGAGAAACTAGGTGAAATCCAAGTCTGAATGACATGACTGTTCCCAACAAATACTTTGCCAACCTGTAAGAAACAAATTATTTTAACGCAGTAAAGATGAAATTACAGTGGTTCAGTAAATAATTTTGTTAAACTTATTAACTACATCATCTTTAGACACTTTCTCAATAACTTTCACACAGCAGTTCAACAACTTTATGTGAACAGGAAAACAAAAGCTGTTACTGCACATAAGTAGATGAATTGTGTAGCATCAAAACATGACCTTCACACTTACCATCCCAACAATGTCCTCTGGTAGTCTCAATGTACTGTAGTGGTGTGGAGCCGCTCGGATTCACACCGTCTTCACGTAAAGACGGTGCTTTGTTTATTTGTTTGGTTTAGACCCCGGGAACGCACTCAGCATTGGCCCAACTTGCACCACTCTCCAACATGACGTGAGACATGAAATATTAAGTATATAAAATAATAATGGTGTATATTAAATTAAACAAACACATAAACAAAAAGTGAACAGATAACCCTCCCTACTTCCCTACTGCGATACAGTGATAACAAATAAGACAACAATAAACAAATAACCATAAACATTAACAATCAAGATGAGAACAGATGTTGTGGAATGAAGGAAGAAAATGTCGATTCTGTGAACAGCTTGCTGTAAGAAATGTATAAACAGTCCTATCAGTATTCTTGATGCGATAAGGGGTGGTGTGATTAGGGAGCACTCCCTTCAACAATGGCAATGGTAAATCTGACACACTACTCACATAAAAGGCAGGTATAAGACAGTCCATACATCTAAACAGGCGGTGATCCAGGAAAAAAGCGATAGTCCAAGGTAGATGATGCAGAAGGCAAAACAGACGAGTGAATACAGACACAAAACTTCCTCTCCTTTATAAGTTCCCTCCTGGCCCCTCTTGTCCCCAGCAGTCCCTGTGCCCCCTGCAGTCATTCAGTCAGGGTAATAACCTCAGGGCAGCTGGGAGTCCTTTCATTCGGAGCACTGCTACAGTACAGAATTCATATTGTTTGAGGACCTGGTTAATGACACATGCAAGGTACTCAACATGATCTCTAGTTTTGTCTAAAACCTGTGAAAGCTGACAAGAAGCTATGACCACAAGGGGGCGCTACTGAACCCCCAAATTCCAGACCCAATAATACTCCACACAGTCCTGGGTTGAAAATAAAGTTGTTTATTACAAATATATATATTTTTTGTTCTTCTTTTCGCCTTATACAATTTCTTGTATTAGGAATTTGTTAGTTTTCGCATATCCCTTGGGGTCAGAGCACAGGGGGGTCAGCCATCGTACAGCGCCACTGGAGCAATTGAAGGTTAAGGGCCTTGCTCAAGAGCCCAGCAGAGTAGGATCTCTTTTGGCAGTGATGGGGATTCGAACCGGCAACCTTCGGGATACCAGCACAGATGTCTCCAAATGTACAGTAAAGACCAACCACAATTGCAATTAGAACAAGAGTGTCTAATTTCTCTCCTTCTGCTCCTCTTTGGAGTGTTGCCCAGTGCCTCCCGACTCTCTGATGTGAGGCAGCATGCTCCTTTCCAAGCTGAACCCAGGAATGCTTCCAGTGCCACAGCGTGTCTTCTTGGAAGCACTTCCGGGTTACATAGAAAGGCAGGATATCATTCCCTGACAGCACCCTCTACCAGCACCCAGGGATCCTGACAGAGTTGCACTTCCAGACTCCATCTCCCAAGCACCCCTGCGGGTGTCTAAACTGGGATGCTACTAGACGACTACTGCCACCTGTCGTATGGGGGACAGAACTTTTCCCACACTCTGATGTCTGCTGGTCCATCCATTATATTACTCCAGCCAGGCACAAAGTTGTTTCTTGTGTCTGTCCTGCTCTGGCACTCCTGTCCAGGCAAGAAACTATTCCTTCCCAGCCAGGATGCCTGTTCTCCACCTCACACATCTACAAAGCTTATCAAGTGTGTATTTCATAGCAATGTCTTACTTTTATTATTGATTCGTTAAAGTATTTACCAAATACTTTTGTGAGGAATGTAGTTCTTTTCCTCAACATGATTTACCTGCCTTTATGGTTTGAGGACTTCTTTCCTGGTTTGATACTTCAGGGGGTTTATTCTTATTGTACTGTTCTTGTCTTTGGTGTTTGAACCAGGTACTAAACAGCAGCCAAACTCTACTTCACAAAAGATTCATAGAGTCTGGATATAGTGCCTTGCTCCAATTTTATTTCAATTTTATGAAGTTAGAGTGAAAAGGCTTTGCTTCGATGGGACTAACACACACTGACTATTCATGAAGCTTGCTGTCTAACCACTGACTTCCTTTAATTCTATTTCTACTTCTTTACAACTATTTCTATCTATCTATTTACATAAATATTCATAAAGTTATGTTAACGTTCCTTTGAATAACAAACAGCTGTTCTGCAAGGCAGAACATTCCCCGCCTGGCGTCTGTGGCGCCACTATTAAATCTAACTTGAACAGATTATAACCTATTTCATTCATAACTGTTTTTTGACAAAAGAAAGATAACTTCTGATGCAGGTCTCAGTAATGTCTTTGAAATATCTGTGCTGGGATAGACTGTTTTGGTCACTGCCATTGGCCTCTTATTATGTGTGATTTGTTCATTTTTTTGAAGCACAATATCTCTGTCAATGTCTTTTTGGAGATTCCGATGACATTTATTCCACTTGTGGTGCTACTGGAGTGTAGAAAGATACTCCTGTCGCCAGTGGGTCCAGAACTTGTTGGCAAGAGCTTGTGCTCTTCTCCATTGACTTCAGTGTAGGTTCTTGTCTGTAAAGTCTCCTGGCGCAGTTGAACCACCAATCTTCTGTGTAAGAAGTGTAGCAGATGTCAAAAAATGGTGAGTCGGGATCTGTACAGGGACTAGAGGCCTGGCATTTATAATAGTGGTAACTTCAGCCATTAAAGTACACAGAATGTCATGAGAGAGAGACTGGTTTCCTTATTTTAGTGTGCAGTCCAGAATTCTACGAGTTACTCCTATCATTCTCTATCAGGGCCCTCCCATATGAGAGGAATGAGGAGGATTAAATTCTCATGCACAACCTTGCTTGTTAGGGTACCTCTTGATGTTTTTATCTGGCAGATCGTTGACAAATCCCAGTTCCTTACAAGCTCCCACAATGTTTGTACCACAGTCTGATCTAGGTTGTTTTGCGGGCCCTCAGATGGCAAAAAATCTTCTTATGGCATTAATGCAGCTTGAAGTTTCCAGAGATGATATCACTTCAATTTGCGCAGCTCTCATGATCATACATGTAAACAAAATTATCCATGGTTTATCTTCTACTGGAGCCATACTGGTCAACCTCTAGTATGCCTGACAGTCACTGCCCAACGGCCAAAAACATCCATTTCTACATTTGTAAATGGGGGAGCTGTAGTGACATGTTTGAGAGGTAGGTCTGCTATTTGCTGTTTTGTCACCTTTCCATGGAGGGTTCGGCAGGTGACACAGGTATGTAAGATAGAGCTGACATGTCTCTTGCCTCCAATTACCCACAGGCCTGCGACTCTAAGAGCTCCCTCTGAAAAGTGGCAGCCCTGATGTTTCACGAGTTCATGACAGTAGTGTACTAACAAAATAGAAATATGATGGTGTCTATGCAAGATGAGTGGATACTTTTCACCACTCTCCAGGTGCGCATTTTTAAGCCAACCTCGAATCTTGATAAGGCCTTCATCCACTCTGGGGTAGAGTTTTAAAAATGGACTGTTTTTATCTAAACTTTTACCGTTATCAAGCAAATTTAGCTCCTCCACATAAGCTTCAGTCTGGACTGACTTAATGACGATATTTGAAGCCTGAAAAAGTTCATCAGGTGTATGTGGTTTGAAGCAGTAGTGCCAGCCTCTGCATTCAGTGAAGTTTTGAGCTACCTTGTAGGAGCGAGCAATGTGAATAAGGAGGGCTATAGTTCTAACTAATGAGTCACTTTTAAAATGGTTGCTGGTCAGCCCTTCTTTTACTTTAATCTACTAAACTATCTATCTATCTATCTATCTAAACTAAAAATCTACTAATAACCTACAAAGCCTTAAACGACCTTGCGCCAAACTACATCAGTGATCTTCTGGTCCTCTGATTCTGGCAATCTTGTTGTGCCCCACACTAATCTACACTCCATAGGTGACAGGGCCTTTAGCTATATAGCGCCCAGACTCTGGAATGATCTACCGAAATTAATTAGATCAGCTGACTCCATAAATTATTTTAAAAAACAACTCAAAACTCATCTGTTCAAGAAGGCTTTTAGTTCTACTTGACTTTATTACCCTCCTCTCAGTTTACCTCTATGTCAAGATGCTCATGTAACCTGTGTGTGTGTGCTAGACCATCAATTATGTTGTCTGTTAGGCTTTTTCTCTGAATTCACTGTCTTAATCTTCTTTATTTATTTATCTGGTTTGTACAATGCTATATACTGTATACCCTGCCGTTCTTTCTTAAAGTCTGTAAGTGCCTTGAGCATGGGAAAGGCGCTATATAAATAACATGTACTGTATTATTATTAAAGCTGGTCCAGTAAACCATATTGTCTCTGGCAGATGTGACACACTGATGGACCTAGATGCATAATCAGCTGGGTTTTCATTTGAAGATATGTAGAACCACTACTCAGGCTTTATTGATTTGATGAATGCGCTGAATTCTGTTGTGCACATCACACAGAAATATCTAGACTGATTGTATAAGTACGCTAAAATGACTTTGCTGTCACAGTATACTTAAGTCTATTTCACAGAAGATGAGCTCTGCAATTTCCACTGCCATTACCACAGCACACAGTTCGAGCCAAGGAATAGTAGGCTCTAACAGAGAGGCCAACCTGGCTTTTCCAAAAACAAAGCCCACATCAACTTTCCCTTCTTTGCTAATACTTTTAATCTAGGCCACGTCCCCAATTGCTATTGTAGACACATCAGAAAACACACACAGTTCTCTTGCGTGCTGCATTAGATATAGAGGTGGTAGTATACATATATGGAATATGCCGATATTGCAGACATTGTAGTGAGCTCCTCAAAGTTTCCTATTCCTGTTATTTTGTGGTGTGTCCCATTCAAAGACATTGCGGCAAAGTTCCCGCTGCAAAGCCCTACCATGTATGGTCACTGGAACAGCCTAACCAAGGGGGTCAAAAAGGTTATTGGCCATGGATAAAACACCTCGCTGTATGAATGGCTTATTACTTGCTGACATTTTGAATGTAAAGATGTTGGCTGCCATTTCCCAGCCAAGTCCCAAGTTGTGCTGATTGGGCTCTGTATCTTCCCTCCAGTCGAAGTCCTTTACGATATTAGCATGATCCTCTGAGGGAAAGGCTTGCATGAAAACTGGACTGTTATAAGCGATTTTATGCAAATGAATGTTTGAATCAGCAAGTGACTCTTTACTTCTTTTAAGAGATCAATAGCTTCTTCATCTGAAAACAAGAACATAAGCCCATAATCCACATAAAAATGTCTCTTTATAAACTACCATGTGTCTGTGCCATGTTCCTGCTGACCTGCTTCAGGTGTCCTTCTAAGTCCATGAATGGCAACTGCTGGTGAAGGAATATTGCCAAAGACATAAACTTCTTTCCTGTGCTCCACAATGTCCTTAGACATGTTGTTATCTCTATACCACAGGAATCTTAAGATATTTCCATGGTCCTCTCTGGTAATGAAACAGTAGAACATTTGTTGAATGTATGCTGTAAATGCTACTCACTCCCTTTTAAAGTGAATCAAAACTCCTAAGAAACTATTGTTCAGGTATGGGCCTTTAAGCAGCACATTGTTCAATGAAACATCCAGATCCTGTGTGCTTGAATCAAAGAAGCCCTAATCTGATCAGGTTTCCTAGGATGATGGACCCCAAAATATGGCAAATACCAGCATTCTTCATTGTTCATTAGAGTTGGTGCTAGCTCTGATTGATCATTTTCAAGAATTGTACTCATAAAGCTCAGAAACTGATCTCTCATCTCTCAGGTTTCCGATTCAGTGTGTGGCTCAGAGAGACAAGCCAGATCATAGCTTGCTCACAGTTGTTAAGGAGTCTTTGTTCTGGGCACTTTAAATGGAAGTGGAGTTGCCTAACTGTTGATTTCATCCCTATACATCTCATGGTTCATACTATTTAAAAACATTGAATCTTCAATTGATTGAGCCAGACCATTGTCATTTATTGTATGATTGAACAGTGTGTACCCAATGCTGTACTCTGAAGTACTTTTTCCATGTACACTGCTGCTAATAATAGTGTAGTGCACTTGGGTTTAAACCTAAGAGGGACAAGTTCCACCAGTGGTTGAGACCTGTCTGTGGATGATAGGTCTAAATAGAGAAGCTGGCATAAAAACAGTTCTGGAATATCCATGTTGTAAACACAGCACTTAGAGCATTTCAGACACATCTCTATGCTGTTAGAGTCCGTCTGCCCTGGGTGTGTGGTCTCAAGCAAGCCTCACAGTGCTAGAGAATAGTGGGCAAATGAGTTGCCTCTGAGGCCGAGAGGGGTGGGAATAAGAGTGAAGCACCTTGGAGATGCCACTAAAGTGCCATGTCTGTGAACACTGTTCTCTGAACTGCTTTTTTACTGGCTTCTCTGGTAGTTCCATCCCTTCAGCCAGTTGAACACCTGTATGAGGTATATGGTATTTGTGGTTAGTAAGATAGTTGTGTGCCTTGGGATGACTTTGGTTACAGAAAGTATGCCACTACAGAAAAAAGGTTGGGAAACACTTTTCTAGCCCATAGTATGAGGCAAATTATTTTGGCAGGCTTAGTGAAATGACTCAGTTTAATCAGAAAGAGACTGAGAAATGTTCATGCCTGAAAGATAAGAGGGCAAAATTTATGTTCAAGGAAATATAAGTATCCTGATTATAAATGCTATAAGATTTAGGTTGGATATGTCCTGTGGGTGTAGTACTTGACAGGTTGGGGGGTGGGGAGCGAATTATGTTTTAAGATGTGGTGGTCGGTGGGTCTTACAATGTAAATTTGTGCCCAGGTGAGGAGCAGAACTGACAAGGTAGTCTTCTCTGAAGTTCTGCCTGTGCCACGCACCAGTCCAGGTAAGATTGAGGAGATTAGAAGGCTTAACGCGTGGCTCAAATCTTGGTGCAGGGTAGAAGGGTATAGGTTTATGGGGCATTGGGACTCTTTTTGGAACAGATGGGACATGTTCTGCCGTGATGGGTTACATCTGAACTGGAGGGGCACCAATGTATTGGGGAGGCGTATGTGTAGGCTAGCCGAGGATTGTTTAAACTTGGGAATGGGGGGGGGGGCACTGCTCCACTGACAGAGTGAGGAGATCGTTCCTGGAGCCCGGCCAGGACGCCCAGGAGGACGAGAGGAGGGCTTATGCCTCCCCCAGACCGCAAGGGGGCGTCTGTCCTGGTTGTATTGGGGGCCACGGGTAGAGGGCTTGGAAGCCCAACCCTGTAGGGGCCCGTGGCCACCGCCAGGCGGTGCCCTGATGCCGGTTTATCCCGTGTGGTCCTCCCCGGCCGGGACACCTTGGAGGACCAGAGGAGGGCGTGTGCCTCCTCCAGACCGAGAGGGGGCGTCTGTCCTGGTTATGCAGGAGGCCTCGGGTAGGGGGCTTGGAAGCCTAGCCCTGTAGGGACCCGTGGCCACCGCCAGGCGGCGCCCCAGTGCCTATTTGTCCCTGGAGCCCAGCACTTCTGCCACACCAGGAAGTGCTGGGGGGAAGACTTAGTGTGGAGCCCGGAGAGCTGCCGGGAGGACAGCCGGCACTTCCGCCACGCTGGGGCGTGGCCAAGGAGGGAATGCCGGGAACACCTGGTGCTCATCCGGGAGCGTTATATAAGGGGCCGCCTCCCTCCAGTCATGGGTGGAAGTCGGGAGGCAGTAGGACTGAGCTGGAGAGAGAGGACTGGAGGCGGCCAGGAAGGCACAAAGACTGTGGGCCCTGGACTTTGGGGAAATCGGTGCAAGAGGCACTGGGGATTGTGAGTGCACGTGACTTTGACTAAATTGTATATAGTGTAAATAAACGGTGTGATGGGTGAAAACATGTTGTCCGTCTGTCTGTGCCGGGGCCAGCGTTCACACTATCTATCTATCTATCTATCTATCTATCTATCTATCTATCTATCTATCTATCTATCTATCTATCTATCTATCTATCTATCTATCTATCTATCTATCTATCTATCTATTAAAAATAGCTTGCCTTAATGCTAGAAGTATCAAAAATAAAGTAACTGAGTTGGAATTGTATGTGGCAGAGCATAATTATGATATTATAGCAATAACGAAAACCTGGCTAAATAACAAAGATGGGAATGAGTATAACAGACATATGCACATTTTTAGGAAGGACAGAGAACAGAAAAAGGAGGTGGGGTTGCTGTTTATGCCAAACAAAATTTAAATGTAAGTCCTCTTCAGTTGGATGATGAGCCCCATCTTAGTGAGGACATGTGGCTTCGCCTGGAAAATATTAGGGAAAGGGTCTTATTTTAGGAGTGTGTTATAGACCACCCAATTCAGACAGTAATTTCAACACACATCTTTTAGTAATATCAAAAGGCAAGTTTACAGGGGATATTATAGTCATGGGGGACTTTAATTATCCAAATATTAACTGGGATAACCTTGCAGATGGAGGAGCACAAGAGTTTTTAGAAGTAATCAGTGACTGTTTTTTAACACAGCATGTTAGAGCACCAACACGGGGTGAAGCCTGTCTGGATTTAGTATTTTGTAATAATCAGGATAGAATTGAGGGTGTAGAGGTGATTGAACCACTAGGGTCAAGTGACCATAATGTAATACAATTCTCAGTATTTTGTAAGAGTACAGATGCAAAGACTAAAATTGTTAAGTTGAACTTTGGTAGGGCTAATTTTGAGCAGATGCAACAAAGTCTAAGTAGGATAGACTGGGATAAGCTTTTAAATGTGGAGACAGTCGAGGAGCAGTGGAACAGGTTTAAAATTGTTTTACACGTAATGCAGGACAGGTACATACTTAAATTTGAAATTAATAGAAAATTTAAAACTCCACAGTGGATTAATAAAGATTTAAAAAAGAAGTTGCAAAGGAAAAAACTGCTGTATAAGGCATATAAGACTAATGACTGCAAAGTGAATTGTAGCGCATATGAGAACATGAGGGCAACCATTAAGAAGGATATCAGAGAGGCTAAAAGACAGTTGGAGAGGAATATAGCAGATAAGGCGAAAGAAGACCCCAAGAGATTCTTTCAGTATTTTAGTAGTAAAAGAACAGTCAAGGAGGAGGTCAAGTGCATCAGGAATAGTAAAGGGGAATTAAAAGATACAGACAATGAAATAGCAGATGCCCTAAACTTACATTTTCTGAGGTGTTTACAAGTGAGCAAGTGGATAACCTCCCAGAGGTAAACGCAACTACTAAGGAGGTACTGAGGGATTTGGAAATTGTAGAGGGAGAAGTGCTGCTCAGATTAAATAAGATGAAATCAAACAAATCACCAGGACCAGATAATATTTATCCTCGTTCTTAAGGAGGCTAGTGAGTACATATATAAACCCTTGACACATATTTTTAGGAAGTCACTGTGCACTGGAGAGATTCCAAAGGACTGGAAAATGGCAAATATCATCCCATTATATAAAAAGGGTGACAGGGCAGATCCAAGCAACTATAGGCCAGTAAGCTTAACATGCATTGCAGGAAAATTAATGGAAGGAATTATTAAGATTGAACAACACATGGCAAGGACAGGAGTTATTCTGAACAGTCAGCATGGGTTCAGAAGAGGGAGGTCGTGATTTACTAACATGCTGGAATTCTATGTGGAGGCAACAAAAGGATACAATCAAAGTGGAGCTTATGATATTATTTATCATGACTTTCAAAAAACATTTGATAAGGTGCCACATGAGAGGTTGAACATCAAATTAAAAGAAGTGGGAGTTCAGACAGTCGTTTGTCTCAGACACAGGGAGCAGAGGATGATGATGTGAGGAACCTCATCAGAACTGGACGATGTTAAGAGTGGTGTTCCACAAGGGTCAGTGGTAGGGCCACTGTTATTTTTAATATATATAAATGATTTAGATAGGAATATAAGTAACAAGCTGGTTACTGGTCAATATAGGTGGATTAGCAGATAATTTGGAATCTGTTATATCATTACAGAAGGACTTGGATAGCATACAGGCTTGGGCAGATTTGTGGCAGATGAAATTTAATGTCAGTAAATGTAAAGTATTACACATAGGAAGTAAAAATATTAGGTTTGAATACACAATGGGCGGTCAGAAAATCGAGAGTACACCTTATGAGAAGGATTTAGGAGTCATAGTGGACTCTAAGCTATCAACTTCTGTGTTCAGAAGCCATTAAGAAGGCTAACAGAATGTTAGGTTATATAGCACGATGTGTGGAGTACAAGTCCAAGGAGGTTATGCTCAACCTTTATAATGCACTGGTGAGGCCTCATCTTGAGTACTGTGTGCAGTTTTGGTCTCCAGGCTACAAAAAGGACATAGCAGCACTAGAAAAGGTCCAGAGAAGAGCGACTAGGCTGATTCCAGGACTACAGGGGTTGAATTATGAGGAAAGATTAAAAGAGCTGAGCCTTTACAGTTTAAGCAAAAGAAGATTAAGAGGTGACATGATTGAAGTGTTTAAAATTATGAAGGGAATTAGTACAGTGGATCGAGACTGTTATTTTAAAATGAGCTCATCAAGAACACGGGGACACAGTTGGAAACTTGTTAAGGGTAAATTTCACACAAACATTAGGAAGTTTTTCTTTACACAAAGAACAATAGACATTTGGAATAGGCTACCAATTAGTGTGGTAGACAGTAAGACGTTAGAGACGTTCAAAACTCAACTTGATGTTTTTTGGAAGAAATAGATGAGTGTTCTAATGTTCTAAACCTGGCAAACATGCATAGGACTGGGCAGACTGGCATCAAGTTTAGAATAAAATAAAGGTGGGAATGACTCTATGGGTGTGGTAAATGATAAACTGGAATGCAAGACTTGAAAAAAATCAGAAGGCTAGTGATTGTATGATGTGGAATTATGGAATGCAGTGGAAATGGCCAAAGACTGGGCACTCTATTAGGAGAGGCAGAATAAGGTTTGGATTGGACTTATGCTATGGATGTGTTATACGATTATAATGCCACATTACTGGAAGATTACGGAGGTGAGGGTGAGAACATTATGGTGTGAATTTTGGCAGAATAGGGCAAGTTGGCAGAGGATAGGGCAATTTTGGGTGGCAGGTGCACCTGTTCCTATCTACGTCTTTTGGGCAAGTTATGGGAAGAATAAAGGGACTGTGGATGTCACGGGCTCAAGGTGTGGAGCACAGTAGAAATGGGAAAGCTGGCATCAGATTGGGCAGCATAGTGGAAACGGTATAATATATTTTAGCCTGGATTTGTCCTATGGATCTGGTACTGGACAGGCCAAGATGTGCATTGGCACTATGATGAAGACCACTAGAGCATATGTATAGATAGATAGATAGATAGATATGAAAAACACTGTAATAGATAAGTGTTGCTTCAGTTCTCCCCGCCCCAAAAACTGTGCACCTGCCCAAATTGTTTTCACAGCTACCACTTTCTTCAAGCACATACACTATTAGTATTCATATAACGTTATCTATTTAAAGTTATTACTTTAAAGTAAACCAACTGAGTAGTTAAGCCCTTACACCTTCTCCTTTTTAGATATACTGTATATTGTGGTCTTTTTTGACAATAACCCTTTGTCACAACTCACAACCTTAATACACAAAACGGCACATTTGTCACCAAAGCTTTTACCGCTTCAATCTTTTTCGTTCCGAAACAAATTTAGAAGTTTTGAGCCATGCAGCACACCATAGCTGGCATGCGCTTTGATTTGAACAACATCCGGTCGAATAAACACAGCTTCCGAGTCAAGAGACTTGCATGGTGTCGGAGTAGGAGGTGAAGTAGAAGGAAAGGCTTAAAACCAATGAATCTTGACTGGCATACAGGTACAGTATGAGGATTTAGGGTGATCGGGAGTCTTTTCCCTGGATAAGACGAGAGTTCTGCCAGGCGCATTAAAATAATTCACGTGGAATATTAACATCCCTTGATGTCCTTTATTGCTCTATCAATGTCACGGTTTAATTTACTTTCTGTGTTTTGCATTTCATCAGCTTGAAGATTTTCAAATGAGATCATGACATACTCTGGACTTCTATTGAAAACATTCCGACTGCCGCTCACCTGTAGTAAGTGTGTTTTCTTTTTGTTATGTGAATTATTTCAGATTGAATGCGTGCGTGTGCGTGTGATTGTGAGCCGTACATTGTTGAGCATTGGCTCCCTTCTAACTTCAGTTAGAAAGCATGTTTGAATATGGATGGTTTAGGATTTTTTTGTGACCCCCTCGTCTATGCCAACAACGGTAAAGTAAAATTAAAAACGCTGTCTCCACACAGCACTAAAGTCGTCTATTTAGATCTCACCCAGCAGTTACTGTGTTTCGTTTTGTTTCCTCGTGCCACAGACCCTTTGCGTTTCAGGGATTTGTAACTATCGGGGGCTTAGCCTCCTCTAAATTCGAAAAGTGGAGGAATTTGGGTTTTCGCGAGGGTACATACACTGAAATAAAATCGATCAGGGCATAGACCATATATAGACCAAGTATAGTGGATCAAGGGTTTGGCGCAATAGATCATGTATATAAAGGACAAAAAGATCAGGGGCTTAAGCCCCACACAACCCCACTGCCACAAAATTGTAGCTTTGGGGGAAAACAAGCGTCATGAGTCACCGTCATCACCAATGTAAATTCATTTGTAAACAATAACTTGGAAAATGGATAGGCTTATGTTTGCTCTACAGGAGTGGCTCACGTGTATTTTTAATATTCAAATATGAATCGTTTAACATTACTAAAAGCTGTGTAATTCATATATCCATAGTTATGATATTTACACAATAATGTGTTACGTAAACAATAATTGAAGATATGTAATTTGGTAGTGTAATTAAAAAATCTGGAAGTCAGTATTTTCTTACATCATAAACAACTGTAAAAGGTAATATGATTAATTATGTTGCAGTGATAACAATGGTTGCCTCATGGACCTAGCACCTTGAGTTTGAATTTTCACCTGGACATTGTACTGTGTAAATTTACATGTTCGCCTTATGTCTGAATGGGGTTTTCTACAAGTGTTGGCAACAGAAGCCATAATTACTAATTAATTACTTGTGCATGTTGCGTACACCTACCCATTGACTAGTGATTTGTTCAGGGTTGGCTGCAGTCCTGTGCTTAGTGTTGCTGGCATATGACTCTGAATTGGCTTAAGGAGGTTTGAGCTTGTTGTTTTCACAGAGATTGCTTTTAAATAAACTCAAACATTTGTTAATCACCAATGGATTTTCACAACCTCAAACCATGAACAGAGGCAGACCCACAATACATGAATAATGTCCAGCTATCCAGTATTTAACCCTCGTAATACAGTTCAGCATTGTGGCAGCTAGCATCAATAAGGACAACATTATGTGCAAGGTTGGAACCAATGGAGGATCAGATGCCTCACCATCATGCACTATTAAAGACATAAAATTAATCTTTTCTAAATTTTTACATGATTTTTATTCAACTTGCCCTGTCTATTTGTCTGGGTCAGATATTTCAATAATTTTTTTACCCACTTTGACCAAACTGCTTTCCTTGAAACTTTGCATGCATCCTGATCTCCAGTGACAATGGGATCTATGCATTAATTAAATCAAATTTAAATTTCATATTTCCTTGCTCTTTTAGTGTGTACAGTGCTTTTAGCCAACACACATATATATGAAAAATCAGCAGTGTTTGTCAAGTTGTTACCTTGTTGGACTTTTGATCAAACAGTTGAAGGTTCAAAACCAATTTATACAAATGAATAAAAAAAATCATTTTGATTAATTGATATTGAAGTTTTGTCAAATTACTTCAATATGACAGTTAAGCAGCATTTATCAAGTGGTTAGCTTGTAGGACACTCAGTCAAATGATCAAAGGTTTGTGTCCAATGTACACAAACTCATTTTTGTTTATCTTGCCAATTTTTCATCATTTCTATAGAAATTTGGTGAAATACTCTTTTTCAGGGATTTGGCGATATTAGCTTGGTGGATAAAGTGTTAGGCTTTTCTAAGAAAGATTGAATGGTTCGATTCTCCAATAGACAAACACATTTCCAGTACTTAATATGTGTAAGGTTTCACTGTGGTTAGGAGTTTCTGAAATGAGAAATGAACATGAATGAATGTTACATTTCAGTTTATAATCGTAGGTTTGATTCCACTCTATCACTAATGGTGTTTCTGTCAAATCACCTTCCCACCCAAGTCTAGTTTTTATAATGTGCAGAGGACTGTGTGCATTAGAGTGGCTAAAAATATATATCAAAAAAAGATTTTTAAGTGACTCAGTTTTATTCAAAAATGTACTAAAAAGTAAAAAAAAAAAAAAAGTTTTCTTTTACTAAGATTTTTTTGGTCATATGTGACTAAAAATAAAATTGTGGGGCGCCCATCAATGAATTAATTTAATTTAATTAAAAACCCTAGATTCTTTAAATGGTTCCAAAAAATAACTCTTACAATTTGAAAATGTCTCCATTATAACCATTATCCTACATACTTTAATCAACTTTTATATGATGTGTCATTTTCTTTCCATAGTTAAGCTGGTTAAAAATTTCACTTTAACAAATCTATGCATTTTAATTGAATAACAGAATGGATGTATTTAAGCTTTGGATGCTTTGCAGAAAATCTTCAAGTGCAAACACTGAAGGGCTGCAAAGGCAAACCCACACAGACATGGGGAAAACATTAAAAACTCCGCGCAGGGAGGACCCAGAAGTGAACTCGGGTCTCCTTACTGCGAGGCAGCAGCGCTACCACTGTGCCATCGTGCTGCCCACAAACTATTTTGTTTCTGTAATTTGGCTCCTAAATGTTTCATTTTTGGAGTCAGTGGCTCTGGAGTAGTTTTTTTGTTTAAGTCTGGAGCCCTGACATGCAGACTTCAAAGAAACAGAAACAGGGATTGTGAGTGTTATATTTTATTCAAAGTCAGTATTTTATTTTTAAAAATGAAATATAGAAAAGGTAGACATACATTTTGATAACATTCTTCAAAGGTTATTTGACAGTGATTTATATTGTTAAGCATTTACATACATCAAACATCTGTAGTAGTGTGAATGAGTAGTGATCAATATATGTTTCAGAATAAAACAACACATTCTCAGAATGAGCTGTTTTAGTTTAGGAATCAAATAACACTTTACTGCTTTTGCAGTTTTACTTTTTCACATCAAGTTTTTTTTCTTTCATAACAATATACTTGAATAACTTAAACATATTTGTAATCTTTACACATCTGACATAAGCTTTTTATTCTTCTTTAGGACCATGTGTACTACTATCTTCAATTCTACCAAACCTCAGGAGTCCTCTACTAGCATCTTCAATTTTCACTCCTTTTCAATCACGTGATATGGCCACTCTTAACCAGATGCATCGGCAGGGCAAGCCTCGACCAGGTCCCCCCAAAGCAAACCATTTGTCTGGACATCCACAACTTAAAGGTGTAGTGTTGAAGACTATGATCCGCAAACCCAAGAAACCCAACTCTGCAAACCGCAAGTGTGCTCGGGTACGACTGAGCAATGGCAAGGAAGTGGTGTGTTTCATCCCAGGGGAGGGACATAATCTACAGGAACACAACATTGTTTTAGTGGAAGGCGGCCGCACACAGGACTTGCCTGGTGTGAAACTCAAGATTGTCCGTGGAAAGTATGACTGTGCCCATGTTCAAAAAAAGAAGTAGCCCAAGGACTCTGATTGCATGTGACAATAAACTAGTGTCCATTACAGATGACTGCCTGCATTTCTTTGAGAGCAGAGGAAGGTAGCACCATTACTAAGGCACATCAGAATGAGACGGTCCTCCTCAAAACAAGTCTCTTGGTATGTTAAGTTTGTGTCCATCAATGTGTTGATCAATATTTGTCTGTAAAAAGAACCCAGAGTGATTTAAGAGCATATGAAAGGAGCTTCATGCTAGATCAATATACTGTGTAAAAGAGATTTGTTTTGTAAAATTGGAATAAATACAATTTACATTTTAGAAGTTTTCTGAACTACTTTTGCTTTTATTGACTCATAGTAATATTTATTAAATTTCTTCTTCTTCTTCTTTCGGCTGCTCCCGTTAGGGGTTGCCACAGTGGGTCATCTGAAATATATTTGCTGCAATACTGATACCAAAGTCATAATCTGCTGAGCAAATATTAGCCACCGATCAGAACAGTTTTGCAGCTTGTCCTGCCAACCATTTATCTCTGACCAGCATGAATAGTGAAAGAAATCCTCTTCACTAGTCTTAATAAGAATCTATAAAAAAACAAATTTAAATTTTAAAACACTTCCACAAAGATGTATTTTTGGAAACGGTGACTTAATTGAACTGTTCAACATGATTCTTTAGAGTACATCAACATACTGCTTTGTCTTACAATTCAGCGCTTGTTTTTTTTTTTTTTTTTGCCTCTTCATTATATCATACTATCTTTGTTTTACCTAGAGAAGATTCTGACCAGAATTGTGTATTTCAGATCACTGTCACGAAGTAGTGTTTTTCCTATTTTAAGATATAGAGTTGGATGAATATTTTCTTTTATCACAATAATTTACCAGCATGGTAAATATCAAATCAGAAAGTTAACAATTACCATCAAACAACACTTCCTTAGATTCTCATCAGTCTTCGGTGGTGAGTTTTCTGTTGTGCAAATCGTCAGTGGTAATTGGGGTTCCTGTTAATGCTCCTGTGTTTTCTTAGCCCTGAAGTTTTGCTCTAATTCTATGACCTATACAATAAATCAGTCATGGAGAATGCTGTCAGTTTAGGGGTTCTCAGACTCGGTCCTGGGGACCCCCTGTGGCTGCAGGTCTTTGTTCCAACCAGATTCGTAATCGATGACAACACCTGATAACACTGATCTCAGGAGGACGCATCAGCCGGACCTTGGCTACGTTCTCCCTGTCCCCCAGCGAACCTTGGGGGAACGGTGTATCTCATGTCCCCCCGGGGACAATGGCGCCACTCGTAGCCCGGCCGATGGCAGTTTTAATACGGGCGATGTCCTCCTGGTTGTTTCCCTCTGCGAGACCAGAAACACCTTGGGAATTCCGTCAGTGTCATATCCGCCCCTTTCTCCGCCAAGGGGGGCATTACGGCCACTTGGCTGCTCTCAGCCCCTCTCTCTGTTATGTCGGAAGACCCATGTTTTCTTTTGGGGATCTCCCGCTTAATCTGGGGTTTGTGCTCAACCTGAGGCTCTCTATGGAAAGAAGAGAGCCTCTTTGCTGTTTGCACACCCGTTACCCTCCGCTTACCTGGAGGTGGCACCGCATCGCTCCGATGAACAGCACTATGCAGCTGCACCGGCACGATCGGTGCTTCCCCCGGTCCTCCTGTCACCGGCGTTACCCTGCACTTAAGACCGGTCGGGACCTGGAGATCTGCACTGCTCCGGAAAGCCACATCACACGCATGCCCCGGGCTGTTTGCTCCGTTCCCCAACCATTCAGTCATCATGCCACACTCCTCTGTCGGGCACACGGTGCTTTGACAACCGCTACTTATTACCTGCGGTGCCAGATCGCACTGTGTCCCCTTATACTCTATGACACGGGTCAGACTCACCTGCACTCCCGCATCGATCACCTCTGGAGCATCCCGGCCCAGCTGCTGTACGAAGTCCCTCAGACCCTTCAACGGTGCTGTGGCCGTCGCTCCCAATTCCTCCACACGTTTCCTCAGCTCCTGCAACTCCTGAAAGAAACGGTGTAGGGGCACAAGCTTAATTTTTATGACCGGCGGTACTTGCGCTTCCGCCTTTCCCGTCTCGTCCGGCCGGGAACCAATGAGCGTGTCCTTCCCTGGCACGTGCTCAGTTGCGGAGCGCAAAGGCTCTCGGGCCTTGTAGTCCTTCGAGGATCGGTTGGCCGTCCAGTCATCTTCCCGCTCCTCGTGGGCTTTCGGATTCCTCGGCGCTGCTTTGCTCAGTTTCTTCTCCCCTTCCTGGAGACTCGGTCTCGTTGGGGAATGAACGGCCTCGTCAGAGGACCCAGAGCGCCCTCCACCTTCTCGGCATCCACCGCGGGTGACCAGGCTGTTGTCCTCGTAAGGGGCCGTCACTAGCCGTCTCCCATCCTGGCTTGCCTTCTGGGGGCCGCGGCCATTTTGCCGGAACGTGAGGCAGGCATCCCAGATGCCGCTGAGATTCTGAATGCGGGCGACTGCAAAACAGGACAGAAACAATCCCGAAACGTCGGGCATTTTACCTGCACCTACCTCCGGATTATGCGGCGGAATCCCCATCTAGGGACCCCGATGCGCTCGATAGCTGTCCGCATCCCGACTGTTGCGCTGAGGGCTCGCTCGGCCCGAATAAGCGCTCGGTCTTCCTTGCTCCCACTCAGGTATGTCCAGGACATCTCGGCGTCCGTCATGTCTTGCACCCAGCTGGGACTGACCTTTTTCTTCCCGGACTTCTTCCCCATCGTTCTCCGAGGTAGAATGCGGCGTGTAGACGCAGCGCTCTTCGTATAGATGTTGTTGCATCTCCGTGTAACGAGGCGTGACCCTCCTGGGTTGTCTGCCACACAATATTTATTTTTTAACGCGGGTTCCAACCCAAATAGACGGACCAGAATCCTGCCGACTACGCCAGTTGTGACAGTCAGGCTCTTCTGCACCTTTCCAACCCTCAGGTACAACTCCAGACACTGGATATAAGTCCAAGACTCTTTATTTTTCTCACAAAACGTGCACAAAGCACCTTCCACTCTACTGATAAATTACCAAAGCAATTCTCTCTCCTCGCCCAGACACTTTGCCCCTCTACCTCCCAGCTCAGCTCAGTGTCTGGACTGACCCATAGTCCTTTTATACACCCTGACCCGGAGGTGTTCCTGCCCAATCAGTCCACAGTTCCTTATTCCTTCCGGGTCAGGGTAAACCATCCTTTTCTTCAACCCGGGAGCACGTTGTTTCTTCCTGTCACGTGACCGTGACGTACTCCCGGGTTATAGGGCACATATGAGCCCCCTACAGCGACTCCCAGCAGCCCCCAAGGTATCCAGCAGGGCTGTGTTTAAACTCTACAAGGTCCATGATGCCCTGCTGGAACTCGGGGCACGATCCTGCTGTCGGGAGAGCTCCTCCTGGCGGCCTGGGGATGAGGACCAGAGTACGAAGCCGGCAGTCCTCCACAGCCGATAAAGACAAGCTGCAAGCTGCCTACAATTCCATCCCCCCACAGCTGCAGAACGTGCACAAAGTTCTCCCAGTTCATGCCTTGATTGATTATCTGGGAGTGAAGTGCTGGAGCTTTAGAGTGGAAATAATAGATCGTTATTTGGAACACATGCATTTCATGTGTGTTCCGTTTCTACAATAATCTGCGTAAACACATTGTTAAAACAGAAACGTTTTTCATATTTTAGCAGTAAATGACAAAATGTTGGCATAAACTATATATAATGTGTGAAGCCTGAAGTCCAAAGATCAAATAAACACTTTCACAAAAGGTTCAAGGATAAAACAACAGGCTTCATGGTGTAGCGGTAAGATTTGCTAACTTGTATTCAAGAGTCCACAGTTCAATCCCGACTGCCTCCTATATTTGCCGTTTTCAGTAGTGAGCTGCTCTTATTGTTAATATTATACAGTACACAAATACATTTGGTTTGCGTCTGTAACAGACACTGTACATTTATAGTACTTGTGAAAGTTATTGTTTTATTTTCAATTTTATTCTCTCAGTCTCAATCACGATACATACTACCACCCCACACCCCATCCCCCCTCCAGGGATCTAACGCTGATAATTTTTATTTGAAACTGGGAGTAACTGTAGATGTGAGTGGTGTTGTGAGGGAATGGAACTGGACATTCTCTGATCTGGAGGGATAAATGCTGACACACAAACGCTGGTGAATCTGCCTTCTTCATATCTCACCATCACTTGATTTTTTTTATTTAGTTTTATTGAGTATTCCTGCTCATGCTGAATTAGTATGTACCTTATGGTTTATGATGTCAGGGAAAAAAAAAACCAGAGACATAGGTATATATGATATTTGGAATTATTCATTTTATGACCTGTATAGTACATTTTGGAAAACATTGTGGCACGGATGCAACATTATTCATGTTCATTCACATAACATCCTGCGCTTGTAAGCAGTGACCACGTTTTTTTTTTTTTGTTTGTTTTTTCGATCTTGCCAGTCTCCATGTTGCTGTATGCTGTTTCTTTTGTACTTCAGGACATGCAGAGGAAAGAATAGTACAGAGAGGTAAGTTAAGCGCTATATGCAATCATCAAATTCAAATGTTAACAGTTCACACACACACACAAGGACCGTCCTTCCTACATTTACAATGTGTACCTGTTGCAATGCGCACACTTCTCGCTATACTGTGGTTTTTATTACACACCTGAAAGAAAGAGACAATATTTGTGACATTTTGAAGAAATCATTTTATGACATGAATATTACCAATCAGAAAACATCATCGCACAAATGCAATATTATTTGAAAACGAACAGTGTCAGATCGGGTGTGAATTTATGCTGGCGCTGTTAGTTACAGTCACATCAGGAGGGGCGTGGGGGGGGGGTCTTACAGCGGGATCGTGATTGAGAGAATAAAACTGAAAAAAGCTAACTTTTACAAGTACAATAAGTTTATACCCAATGTCCCATAAATTCGTCTTTCTTTTTTTTCTCCGTGCTGCGTTGACACAGTGCACCAGAAGGCGTGAGCTTATTCAGTACGAGCAAGAACATGCAGGTGTCCAGCTGCTGTGTGCTATAAAACGCTTGACCTGGCGGCAATCAACGCACATGTACTGCACAAGGCATGCATGGGGGCCACTGTGAAAAGAAGAGTGTTCATGGCTCACCTTGCAGAGGAATTTCGTCGTCGCATCTTACTAGAAAAGGCAATGGAAAAAGAAAAGGAGGATATAACATCGACAAGCTTCTATTCCAAGACAGCCGCTTTCCCCTGGAAAGTAAACTGAGTCAGTGTCAGGTGCCCTTTCAGTGTAATAAGAACCACAGCATAAAGAGAAGTGTACGCATTGCAACAGGTACACGTTGTAAATGTAGGAAGGACGGTCCTTGTGTGTGTGTGAACTGTTAACATTTGAATTTGATGATGTGTATAGTGCTTAACTTACCTGTCTGTACTATTCTTTCCTCTGCATGTCCTAGAGTACAAAAGAAACAAAATACAGTAACATGGAGACTGGCAAGATCGAAAAAAAAGTGGTCTCTGTTTACAAGCGCAAGATGTTATGCGAATGAATATGAATAATATGAATAATGTTGCATCCGTGCCACAATGTTTTCCGAAATGTACTATACAGGTCATAAAATGAATAAATTTGTTTTTTGACATCACAGACCATGAGGTGCATACTAATTCAGCATGAGCAGGAACACTCAATAAAACTGAATTAAAAAAAATCAAGTGATGGTGAGATACAAAGAAGGCAGATACACCAGCATTTGTGTGTCAGCTTTTATCCATCCAGATCAGAGAATGTCCAGTTCCATTGCCTCAAAACACCACTCACATCTGCAGTTACTCCCAGTTTCAAATAAAAACTATCAGCGTCAGATCCCTGGTTGTGGGGACGGGAGTATGTATCATGATAGTGACTGAGAGAATAAAATTGAAAATAAAACAGTAACTTTCACAAGTACTATAAATGTACAGCGTCTGTTACAGACGCAAACCAAATGTATGTTTATACTGTATAATATTAACAATAAGAGTAGCTCACTACTGAAAACGGCAAATATAGGAGGCAGTTGGGATTGAACTGTGGACTCTTGAGTCAGCAAATCTTACCGCTACACCATGGAAGCTGTTGTTTTATCCTTGAACCTGTTGTGAAAGTGTTTATTTGATCTTTGGACTTCAGGCTTCACACATTATATATAGTTTATGCCAACATTTTGTCATTTACTACTAAAATATGAAAAACGTTTCTGTTTTAACAATGTGTTTACGCAGATTATTGTAGAAACGGAACACACATGAAATGGATGTGTATACCAAATAACGATCTATTATTTCCACTCTAAAGCTCCAGCACTTCACTCCCATTTAATCAATCAAGGCATGAGCTGGGAGAACTTTGTGCACGTTCTGCAGCTGTGGGGTAATGGAATTGTAGGCAGCTTGCTGCTTGTCTTTATCGGCAAATTTATAGTACAAAAGACGCTGACGGATAGGTGCGAACGGATTTAAGGTGGGCCGGATCTACGAGTTTTTTCGTAGTCTCTGGTAATTCTAGTGTTAATTAGCTTGTATTGTTTTCTTTTCTTTTATTCTGCATTCCGAAAAGCACAGCAGCATGATTTTTTACATTTATAAGACATTTAGAAATATTTCTGCCTTTGCTATGATTTAAATGCTTAACTCTCTTTTGTTGATTTCATTATATTTTGCCCTTTCTTTGTGCAGTTTTCCTTTTTTATTGTATCTTATTATTGACAGTTAAGAACAAACAGAGCAGACACCCAGACAAACACTGAATCATGAAAGGCTGCAACTACTGTAGCGTCAGACCCACTAATTAGTAAATAATATATTAGTTACCTAGAAAAGTAGAATGAAAATCAAGATGAAAATATTGTTTGTTAAAAAGGAAAAAAATTGATTATTCCCTATATATATATATATATATATATATATATATATATATATATATATATATATATATATAAAATTTACCAAACTTTAGTTTTCTAATTTCTGTATTGTTCCCATAACACCGAACTTGGGAAATAACAGTTCACTTAATTAGCCCAGGAATCCCATTAAAAACTGAAGCTGCTTGGAACAAAAACCTGCAGCCACAGGGGGTCCCCGGGACCGACTTTGAGAAGGCACTAGGTTAGAATGTGCGTATCTTAATGCTTAATTAGACAAATTGTATCATACAGTACATGGATATGCAATTAGAAGAAGTGATACCTTTACACACAGCAGTGAAGATCAAAACTCAGTGCATCACTGAAGTCTGTGTATTTATGCTTTAATATCAAACATCCTGTTTATTAAATATTATCCTTTCATATGTAGTATTTTATTTCAAACCATTTTTATTAGTATGTTACGTTTCTTGATTTTCCTTTTTAATTATACATTTTTGCTTTTTGTTTTCATTATTATGCTGTTTCAGCCTGTGGCAAAGTATTTCTTAGGTTCTGCCAGGAGTTACACAGAGAAAGGTTTTTGTTTACAGTGATATGTATAATAACATTGAGCTGAGGCTGCTAGTCAGACACTGACTGGTTTATTTGACCCAAACAGTATTATCTTAAAGGTGTAAAAGAAAGTGTTACATAATGCCTTGGCATTTGGGAACACTATAATTGCTGAACCCTAGACACACTGAAGCAGTTGGATAAGACAGCAGCCAGCATCTGGCCCCTGCTGGACACAATCACCCTGTACTTCTAACTGGCATTATACAGAAACAGCCACATTCCATGACACATATGCACTTGACCACTGTGTGCAGTGCTAAAATTGGTATTTCATTCTACAGATTAAAGTAATATTGTGCAGTGAACCAATTTGCCCTCCTGCAATGGACCTACATTGCAACTCTAATTAGTTAAGAGCATAGAAGGTAGAAGATTTCCATTTTGTGATTGGGGGATTGTTCCTCTATTACCTAAACAATCTCTGTCATTTTCTCCTGTCTACTGTCTCATCCTTGCATCACTGAGACCAAGGCAAGAAGTAACTGTTGCTTGGGGTTCCTCTCTATAGTTTGAATTACAGGTAAAATTCTGTTACGACGAATGTCTTTACAATGAAATTTTCATTACAACCAAGTATTTTTATGGTCCCGACATTTTCCCCGTATGACACAAGTCTATAGAAATCTTGTTACTACAAAATACATTCAGCAGATACTTTCATTACAACGAAGTGCCCAAAAGACCTTGAAATGCCTGAATGAATCATCCACAGAGTTGTTAGTTCTGTGGTCGCAGCTCAGTTGTGCACAACAATCTCCAAACAGAAACATTGTAAAAGTTTTTTTCTTTGTTCGAACTTTCCTCATACTGTTTTTTTGCTGTTTTTGTTTTTGGTGGTTTTCAGTGATACCTTTTGCTTATTGCTCGTCATCATTTGAAAAACATCCATTGGAATTTAACTTATTGTCACCCTCCTATAGAAATGGCAGAAAAAAAAAACTTTACATTTTTGCTGCACTCGATTGTGGCAAAAAGAAAAAAGTCAAAAATTCCGAATTCACTGGCAACGACACTGTCAATTTTCTTGAAAGACCGAGCAAAAAAAAAAGAAAAATCCTTGGTTGCAAAACTATGCAAACTGCTGCATTTGAAGACGTTGAAAAAGCCGTTTTTATGTGGTTCAGTGATGCTCGTTCAAAAAATATCCCTATTAATGCAGCACTCATTCTAGAAAATGTGAGGTTTCTAAACTGTCTTGGGACCTCCCCCAACTGGGCATCATGCCGAAGAGCATCCCAAAGTGCGATCACCGTGTCTGTGGAAGACTGTTTATCTGTTGCCAAGGCAACAGCAGGCTTACAGCTCTGCTGTGACTCTTCACTGAAGCAAACAGAAAAGATCTTGATGGGTGATGCAAGGAACATTAGAAATGCAGGGAACAGTATTGCTTGCCCACTAACCTGGCTACAACCCTGCCTGACTGCTGTGTATATATATAGGAGAGTGGCAGATCTTGCTACAATAAATAACTGTCCTGTTCTTGTTTCAAGCTGAATAAAGCTGGTTTTGCTAAAGTACTGAGACTAAGCCTCGTGTTTTGGGGTGCAAGACAGGGACTTATGGCGCGATCACAATCTTTTAGGATTTGCTTCTGTGGTGCTTCACTGCAGTGTTGTGAGCCTGTGGTTGCCAAACTACAAAGAGGACTATTTCATTTATGTTAGGTAGAATACCCAGAGAGGACTGGGCGGTCCCGTGGCCTGGAAACCCTGCAGATTTTATTTTTTTCTTCAGCTGTCTGGAGTTTTTTTTTTGTTTTTTTCTGTCCAACGGACCTTACTCCTTTTCTATGTTAATTAATGTTGTCTTATTTTAATTTCTTATTTTGTCTTTTATTTTTCTTTTCTTCATTATGTAAAGCACTTTGAGCTACTTTTTGTATGAAAATGTGCTATATAAATAAATGTTGTTGTTGTTAATGTATACCTTCTTCAAAATAAATCAAGTCAATTATTGTACAGTATCTCTTCATATTATGGAGAACTAGCAAAATACCCGCGCTTCGCAGCGGCGAAGTACTGCGTTAAAATTTTTATTAAGAAAAAAATTTTACATTTTTAAACTGAGGGAAAATATGCCAATAATTATTTGTTAAGGATCTCTTTGTATACCATAGTGTCATTTCGGCCCTCCGGTTGTAACATGACCAAGCTGTGCGCTGAGCTTACACTTGAGCATGTAACTTACAGTTGGCCATGTGAACAGTAATCTTGTCTCAAATCTCACAGCTTGGATTGCTGCTGTCATAATCGGTTTGAGTTTCATTGTTTGTTTCAATTATGACAGTATTTGCAGGATTTGTTGTATTGAAGTGACATTCGGCATCTGTCAAGCGTTGTAAGCATACAACCTGTTTCAGCGATAAAATCACATCCAGCTTTTGAGAGTTTAAACATTCATAAACATCAGTGTCCACTACTGAAACAGTCACCTGTGAATCTAAGATGTTTAAGAGGCATTGGCGGTTGTCGAAAGGTGTAAAATATTTGGCCATTTCGGTACACTTGAAAGCGATAACCGAACAATTCAGCGGCATCCATCAACTCACATGCAGAACATTTCACTCTTATAATGCTCCTGTGTAGTATAATTATCTCCTGTACCGTCATCAGTCCACACCTTGAACCTGTCCCAGTCATTCAATACATAAGACACAATGTTCCTCTGGATATCAAGAGTGAGCCTGATATGGCCGTGCAATATGTAACAAAGAGAATGAAAAAGGTAGGTTCTTTGATCGATAGTGATCATCTCGATAGACATGGTAATGGGGGTTGGAATGATAAAGGAAATGGGTACCTGAGCAATGTAAAGTAAGTGTAAAATACCTATACAATAATTATAATTGTAATAAACAAACAATAAAACAGCGGAGAAGCCGTGGATTAAACAAAAAGGCTGTAGTTATCAGTAGGGAGACGTGAATCCCGTGGCGAAGCAAGGAAGGGAATGTAGAGACTGGAGCGACGGACGGCCTTATATAGGCAGGCAGCCAACAACGTGGGAGGCGTTGGGATGGGGGACCCAACACCGCCTCACACGGTGACTGAGCTGCAGGCTATGGACTTATATATGTACGTAAGTAGGATTCAGTTAGCGTTGGGAACCCGTGTACCAAATTTCTTGAAGATGGGCCCATAAGTAACAAAGACTGTTGAAAAGTTCAATATGGCGGCCGACAGTGACATCATACCACTGAAATAAGTACGATACATTGGTTTCGATTAGTGCAGGGAAGCCGCCTACCAAATTTCGAGAAGACGGGGCCATAAATAAGAAAGTTCAACATGGAGGACGTTGTTGACTGTTATGACCATTACACGTAGAATTTCAAAATGAAACCTGCTTAACTTTTGTAAGTAAGCTGTAAGGAATGAGCCTGCCACATTTCAGCCTTCTACCTATACGGGAAGTTGGAGAATTAGTGATGTTGGAAAATTCAATATGGCGGCTGACAGTGGCATCATACCACCAAAATAAGTACGTACATTGGTTTCGGTTAGCTCAGGGAAGCTACCTACCAAATTTCGTGAAGATGGGGCCGTAAATAAGAAAGTTCAACATGGCTGACGTTGTTGACCGTTATGACCATTACGCGTAGAATTTCGAAATGAAACCTGCTTAATTGTTGTAAGTAAGCTGTAAGGAATGGGCCTGCCAAATTTCAGCCTTCTACCTACACGGGAAGTTGGAGAATTAGTGACGTTGGAAAGTTCAATATGGCGGCCGACAGTGGTGTCATATCAACGAAATAAGTAGAGACATCGGTTTCCGTTAAAAGTTCAATATGGCAGCCGACAGTGGCATCATACCACCGAAATAAGTACCAAATTTCAGCCTTCTACCTACACGGGAAGTTGGAGAATTAGTGACATTGGAAAGTTCAATATGGCAGCTGACAGTGGCGTCATACCACCGAAATAAGTAAGTACATCGGTTTCGGTTAGCGCAGGGAAGCCGCCTACCAAATTTCGTGAAGATGGGGCCATAAATAAGAAAGTTCAACATGGCGGACGTTGTCGACCGTTATGACCGTTACGTGTAGAATTTCGAAATGAAACCTGCTTAACTTTTGTAAGTAAGCTGTAAGGAATAAGACTGCCAAATTTCAGCTTTCTACCTACATGGGAAGTTGGAGAATTAGTGATGAGTCAGTGAGTCAGTCAGTCAGTGAGGGCTTTGCCTTTTATTATTATAGACTAGCAAAATACCCGCGCTTCGCAGCGGAGAAGTAGTGTGTTAAAGAAGCAATGAAAAGAAAAGGAAACATTTTGAAAATAACGTAACCTGATTGTCAATGTAATTGTTTTGTCACTGTTGTGAGTGATGAGTGTTGTTGTTATATATATATATATTTACACACACACACATAAACATATATATATATATATACATATCTATACATATACACATATATTCATACATATATATCTACATATATATACACACATATATACACACATATACATACATACACACACATATATACACACAAATACATATATATATATATATATACATATATACACACACACATATATAAACATATATATACATATACATACATATCTACATATATACACACACAGCTATTTCAGATCAGTGCAATACGCTGTTTGTTAAAACGGTTGACTCCGCTCTTACGTGCAATAACAAATCAAATCATTCAGTTGTCTTTGCTCATATGTCATTTTAGAGCTGGATGCCTGGCATCTTTTTTTGGCCACAGGTTCGTTTCTGTTTGCTGTGAGGTTCTGTGTTGTGGAGATTCTCAGGATGGATTGCAGGTGCTCATCAGTGAGGCGACTCCTGTGTGCTGTTTTGTTAGTCTTTATCACTGAGAAGAGCTTCTCACACAGATATGTGCTACCAAACATGCACAAGGTTCGAGCCGCATGTAGACGGACTTTTTTTGTTCATCAAAGTCACCAAAGCGCCGTGCAAACTCAGTGCGCAGTGCGCTCAGTTTATCAGCAAAGTGCGATTTGGGAACACCGTAGTGACGACTTGGTTTAACAGTACTTGGCAACAGGGAAAGTGGGGCAAGGTGAACTGGTGCATTTGTGTCTCCCATAAAAGCAGCTTCACTTGAAATCACTTTGTGATTGTGCACGGGTTAAAACGTCCGCTGAAGTGTCAGATTCTTATTTAATTATGCTGTTTTCTGTATCTTCTGAATTGCATTCAGGTTACCCTGATGCAAGGCAGCTGAAGCGCTGCATTATGGGATCTGTAGTTTATTGTGTTACCAGCGCTTCATATACCCGGCTTTAATAACAATAATACAGTATATAAAATGATCTCGGGCGGATATAATTACACGGGCGGATGTGGCCCGCGCCCTTGAGTTTGACACATATGGACTAAATAGAACTTGAAAAGATATGTTTTTTCAAATGTGATCGCAATTCAGATAGAGTTGACGCAAGACTACAGCCTGCATGCCTCAATGAGTCATCCTCCCTCACTCTTACTTTTTACCGTTCATCTAATGAATACACTGAGTATGGCTTTACCAAAACAATCATTGATGGCGAATAAAGTATCCATTATTCGAGTATGTAGAGCGGATATATATATATATATATATATATATATATACCCGCATATCGCAGCGAGAAGTAGTGTGTTAAAAAGGTAGAAAAGAAAAGGGAACATTTTAAAAATAACGTAACATGACTGTCAATATACAGTATTTGTTTTGTGAGTGTTACTGAGTGTTGCTGTCATCAAGGATTTGATTATCATTATTTCTTTCAATCAGGTTCGTATTTGTAGGATGTGTTGTGTTCAAGTTACATTCCGTGTTTGTCAATCGCTGTAAAGATGACAGGTTTCATTCATCGATTCGTTTCTTACTGCATCAATAAACAGCTCGTCTTCTTCTTTATCTGAGACCTGACACACTGCATGCACGGGTTTTTTACACTGTCTTCCTTTAGCGGACATTGACTTTTTCCACCGTGTGCTTTGTTTCCGCAGTAGCTGGATTTATGAATATGCTTATCAGACGCTTCATATTTTTGCTGCCTTTTCAATTGTGTAATTCGGTTTTGTTCAGCGCTCTTTGGAACTGTTGCTTTTATCTGTGCACTGCGCCAGTTCACGTGAGCGCTCGGTGTACTTGCATCGAAGGTTCCCAGCTGTGCTGGTGCCATCTCGTGCTATGTCCATGGCTGTATTTAATGTTACCTTAGTCCTGGCACTTAAAACTTTCTCTCGCAGTTTCGCTGAGTTTGTGTCAAACACCACCCTGACCATCTCATCTTCCTCTCCATAAGCACAGTCCTTCACCCGTGAATATTTACCCGTGGCAGTTTGCTATTGGATTGCCGCTGACGGACGGCCTTATATGGGCAGGCACTAAATTACAAACGCCAGCGGCAGCCTGTCTATGAACTTAATTTAAAGTGTAGGTTTACATCGTGCTTTGTTTCCGAAGTAGCAGAACTCATGAATATGGTTGTATATGTCACTCGCTCGCTTCTTATTGTTTCGCTGCCTTCTCAATTATATAATGCATGTTTTCTTGAGCGCTTTTTTGAGCTCTTCCTGGTTTTCTATGTACTGCATGATTACGTGGGAGGCGTGATGATGTCACACGAAACTCCGCCCCCACGGCGTTGAAGCTCATCTCCATTACAGTAAATGGAGAAAAACTGCTTCCAGTTATGACCATTACGCGTAGAATTTCGATATAAAACCTGCCCAACTTTTGTAAGGAAGCTGTAAGGAATGAACCTGCCAAATTTCAGCCTTCCACCCACACGGGAAGTTGGAGAATTAGTGATGAGTCAGTGAGTGAGTGAGGGCTTTGCCTTTTATTAGTATAGATAACCCAAGCAGAGGTTTTTAGGTGAGTGACGATTTCACTGGTGTCTAATTCCGATCTTGGAGGACCACAGTGGCTACGGGCCTTTGTATCAGACAACTTTATAGTTTGATGGTAAGCATTTTTATTAACAATTTCTCATTTTATCAAAAGGTTCATCATAACTCTACATCTTGAGCATGAGAAACTAACAATAAAGACACACTTCTTGTAGAAACAAACAACATACTTAAATCTGCATGGGATTAGAGGTCTGCATAGTGATGTTTTTTTTCTTTTTTTGAAACATTAATCCTGCTGCTGCATGTGTTTTGAAGGTTTCATCCACTACCAATACTTAAACATTGAACTGACTTTAGTTTCATTCAGTACTAAAATTAAACCCTATACCCTAAAATATCAAGTTTGTCAAATGTCAATCAGGGGCCTCCCAAAAACACAACAAAACCTTTGACCTCCAGACAAGTAACATCTTCAGTTATTTTCTTGTGTGTTTGTTATGGATGTTACTTTAGTTTCTGCTTTGATAACCATGCATTAGTGGTGCTTTAGATCTGACTTTCCTGACCTCTCCCTGTTGCGTTTGTATGCTAAAACTTTTAAACATTCACCAGAGCAAGTGAATGACAGCTGGTTTCCTTTCTGATCAATAACAATCAAAAATAACTACTATATACTGGAGAACCTTGTCTTAAGTGAGGGATGCAAGCATCTTGCATAGTGAAAATTCTCATGTAGTGAAATGTCATTAGATGACACTTTAAATTGCCCCTAGCGTAACAGCAAACATTGTTTAACTAATACCCGATAATATCAGTACAGCAGTACGGATATTCATCGGTAATGTGTATCAATAACTTTAAAAGCCACACACAATGTACAGTTTTCTCACTTGGAGGATGTCTTGGGCTCATTGCACTACAGTATATTACAATGGGGCAAATATAGCATTTTGTTTCCTGGCTGGGGATTAAATGCCTTTTTTTGTCTGTTTTGCTCATTGTTACTACGAGGTGAAGTTAAAAAGTAAAGGAACATTTGAGAAAAGGGGCATTTATTCTAATGATAGAAATGTGAAACATACCTTATTTTTCTACATAACCTCCCTGGACTTCAATGCACTTTTCCCAACGTTTCACAAGTTTTTTGATTCCGTCGGAAAAAAAGTTTTTCGGTTGCATCTGCAACCAATTTTGCACCGCATCAATGACTTCTTCATCACTTTCAAATCTTCTTCCCCTTAGCGCTTCCTTTAGTTTCCAAACCATGCTCGCAGCCTTACTTTCCGGTTCGTGATGATGAACCCAAGTTTCATCTACAGTAACGATTTGTTGTAAAAATCCATCTCCCTCCCCACGATAACAGGCCGCAGATGTAACACCTTCCGCAAACAAAAAGAGAATCACTGCCCTCATTTCCTACTTGGTGCAGATCAACAATGGAGCTGTCATGTTTAACGGTCTGCTACACTCCAACGAATAATGCGGGAATAGGAGTTACACGTTGTATAGAAGTGTTGGCGACTACACTCATTCAGCGCTGGATACGAGCAGTGTTACCAAACTCTGAAAAGAGAAATAAAAAAAAATCCCTTTACTTTTTGACTTCCCCTCATACATGTTAACATTGTTAATCATTTGGTTTCTTTAGCTCTAAGTATTTTTGTCTATGTACCATGCATTTTGTGGAGGTTCCCCAAGAAGCATGGCCACCTGACCATCACCGTAAAAGGCTCTAAAAAGTCTCTATGAAGGCTGAAAAGAACCAACAGTCTCTTGCGGTTCATTGAATACACTCTGGTGTTGGTGGGCTGTAGTATCTTTTGCTTTGCTTTGATTTAATGTACTGGAATTTGAACCCTTGCTCTTTTTTTAAAAAAACATTGCCTACTGGATTGTGTGTTGGGACATGTTTGCTCTGGATTGTTTTGCTTTTTATACTCTTCAGAACTTATTTTTGTTTAACAGAGCCTCTGAAAAATAAATCTTATTTATTAAGATTCTATGTTTGGCATTTTGTGACTAAGTAATTATTTTTGGGTAACAGAGACTCTGAAAAATAAATCTTATTTATTAAGATTCTACATTTGACATTTTGTGACTAGGTAATGCCCATATGAATGGGCATCGTGAGCAGTTTTTTGGACTGTTGTGGTTAGGAAATCTAGTTCATGGCACACTTTGTTTTAGTGCATTACAGGCAGGGTTAGAAATGGAGCATTTATTCACAAGACTGACACTTAACCAGCTTGCATCACCACTTAAGGAGATAGTCGCAGTGTGTAAGACAGAAATTATACAAGAATGGTGAGAACGCCAGACGAGTGTGATTCTGTGTTTTTCATGCCACCTTGCACAGCGGTATGAAAGACACACAGGCACGACTATTCTTAGTGTAGCGCAGGCCCGGTTGAGTGAAACAGTGCAAGAATACAGAGAGGTGCATCTCTTGCTTCTGCACATCCCAATGTGCATAACACCAATTTGTAGCAGTCCGGTGCCACTAAGATCATTTTTGGTGGAGATTCCAGGGACGTACCCAGTCTTGGCCAGACCCACACGCACTCGCAAACAGAGACAAAAATGCAACCAGTAATAAAACCAACAAGTAAGGAATGTATTAAACTCTAATAAACAAAATATATCTACACACTATACGATCCCACCCCAGTTCCCATTATGGTGATGTACAATAAACAAACCACAAACAAAAACCAATCACTATAAAGTCCATGGAAAACAGCAACTGATGAAATGCAATGATGGAGTGAAATGGTCCAGATATCAGTACATTGAATGGGAATATAAAGACAGTCCTACCGGTTTTTCCTGATGAGATGAAAATGGGTCAATGGGATCAAGAGCACTCCTTTCTTCACAGGATGACAACAAATCCTCGGACAGTCCTCATTTGCAGGATGACACCAGACAGAACATATCCTAAAACAAGAGACAATCCAGGACAAAACAAGAATCCACAAGTATCAGAACAGAAGGTACACAGACAGAAAACTCCAGACACGAAACACAAAAGACTTCTCCCCTTTTGGTAGCACTGGCCCTCTTTTAAATGTCACGCCAGCCTCCTTGTACCCAACAGCCCCTGCACCTTCAGTAGATGACCAATCAGAGCCACTGCAGGGAAGTTTCAATCCCCAGTAGCACTACTACAGATTGAGCGTAAAGCAAGCACACGTCTCACTCTTTCTCTCACAGTGCAGTGCAGCCACGTTCTAGATGTTCTCATACTACCATATGTCAAAATAACTGAATCACAGCAAAAGTAGGGGAAATTTTTCACACTCTAGTATTGATGAGAGTGAAAGGTACAGAACCCCTTAAATGACATGGACGACAGAAAACACAATTGACAGGATGATTAAAACAACAAAAAAATTGTGACGGGAGAGAGAAATTAATATGATATACTTTTGTATTCTCCCCCAAAAGCACTTCTGGTCTAATATTGAATGTTTGAAATTTGAAAAGAAGACACAATAGCAACCCGCATGACAAGTAGTGTTGATTTATGAAATTAACCAAAATGTTTTTCATAGCAAAAGTGCTGGATATGCTAGAGAACTTGTTCGCCAAATTTTTCACTGAAAATTCACCATGCTGCCAGTATAGATTAACTTTTTTTTTTTCCTAGCCAACTATTCTGCTTTGGGAGACCTTGGTGGCATCACAGAGCTATAGCAGTCAATGTTGAGTGTGCCACCTTAGTTCCATCCTTAACAGCAAGCTGGTTAGAGCTTATGTCCTCCCCAACTGGCAGTAACAGCTGCAGCAGCAACAGCAGTGGGGTCAATCTAAAGTATGTCTGGAGAGCCTCGATGTCTCAGGCCCAGTCCCAGTTGGGTGGCAGTAGCAGCAGTTGGTAACTACCTGGGGCATATTGGTGCACATGAGTCTATTTATTGTGTGAGTGAGCTTAAGTGCTCTGAATGGGGAGGTCACGGACAAGAGGACCCAGCTGTCAATTCATAAAAATGACAAGTCCAGGATCAGCAGAGGTTTCCAGCCTGCCACTGCTGATTCCAGGTACTAGATGAGCCCCTTGTCTGTCTGTCTGTCTGTCTGTCTGTCTGTCTCTCTTTGTTGCTCTCCCTCTGGTTTTCTGTAATTCTTAATCCTAACCCTAAGCCTATCCCTCATTGAATTCATGCCTTCTGCTTCTGTTTGCAATGAATTGTATTGTTCTGATATTAAATTATATCACTGTTATCTCATATGTACAGTACAGGCCAAAAGTTTGGACACACCTTCTCATTCAATGTGTTTTCTTTATTTTCATGACCATTTACATTGGTAGATTCTCACTGAAGGCATCACAACTATGAATGAACACATGTGGAGTTATGTACTGAAATGGTGAAATAACTGAAAACATGTTTTATATTCTAGTTTCTTCAAAATAGCCACCCTTTGCTCTGATTACTACTTTGCACACTCTTGGCATTCTCTCGATGAGCTTCAACAGGTAGTCACCTGAAATGGTTTTCACTTCACAGGTGTTTTTTTTTTTTCTACCATCTAATTTTTTTTTCCTCAGCCATGTCTCTTAAGGAGCTATATAGAGGAGACAAATATCCTGAAAATGCAATCTTGCTGCTTAAAATGTTGTGTATATAATAATTGTAAATACATATTGTATTGTATATGTTTTACATAAATGAATATATATATACTTTGCATAGTAAGTATACAGCATATATCTACAATATTTACTTGTTCTGAGAAGACATTCAAGTATGATTTCCATATTACTATATACAAAAAACAATACGCTTGACTTCTTAATTTTTTCTGATCCCCTGCTGTTTCACTAAGAGTTGAATATGCGCATCTTCGATTCACATAAAGTGAGGTTCTACTATCTATGATTGTTATTTTGCTATTGGTATTTGAAATGATCTCCCACACCACAAAAGACCAAGTCTGGTTCCATCGGTCCTACAAGGTTAACATAGCAATGTTAATATCAATAAAATTGAATTCACAGCAAAGCCTAACATTTCACTTTAGAAAAAAATATTTTGTGACCATTGAAGTTCTGGTCATTGATATGGGAAGGAAAATTCCTAGTTCCAGTCAGGGTGCTTTCCCAGGCTGCCTTGGAAGCAGGATGACCCCTCCCCAAAGCTCATCTACTAGCAAACCTGCAAGCATGAAGTGGTTAAGGCCACACCCCCTTTGTAACAACCCCCACGAATGCCAGGTCCCCGTTAACCCTCCCTAAAACATAAAACAACCAAGTCAAAACTTCTTAGCCATGTTGCATTTCTAAAAGACACTTGTCCCCCATAATTTCAACTGGGCACTTATTCTGTGATTATGAGTCCAAAAGGGATGCAAGGAGTTACCTTAAGCAGTAATAATCTTTGACCTGCACTGCAAAAAAAACTCCCAACTCCTTCTTTTAAGGGAGTTTCATGATTGTGAAATTGCATGAAAAAACAAGTTTTGGCATCGACTGTGTCTAACTTTTTGAAAAGAAACTGTCTGTTTACCATCTACTCTACAACCTCTAGTCACAGAGTTTCTGTTTCAGAATGAACTGTTGCATGATGGTTAAGATTTTATTACATGTAGTTTAATTAATTTTAATGTGCAAGTTTATAACATAAGTGTCATTCATCACAAAGTACAGGAACAAGAAAGTAAATCTAGTGACTACCAATACATGAAATATGCCCATATTTGTAGCATACACTTTCTGTTCTTTATGCATGGTTTGAGCTTTCAAGCCAGAGGTAGACAGACTCTTCTTATCATAAGTCAGGTTTCTGACAAAATCAGAGTGAATAGCAAGAAATACAGTTAGGTCCATAAATATTTGGACAGAGACAACTTTTTTCTAATTTTGGTTCTGTACATTACCACAATGAATTTTAAATGAAACAACTCAGATGCAGTTGAAGTGCAGACTTTCAGCTTTAATTCAGTGGGTTGAACAAAAAGATTGTATAAAAATGTGAAGCAACTAAAGCATTTTTTAACACAATCCCTTTATTTCAGGGGCTCAAAAGTAATTGGACGAATTAAATAACTGGAAAAATAAAATGTTAATTTATAATACTTGGTTGAAAACCCTTTGCTGGCAATGACAGCCTGAAGTCTTGAACTTCCCCTTTTTTAATGCTCTGCCAGGCCTTTACTGCAGTGGCTTTCAGTTGCTGTTTGTTTGTGGGCCTTTCTTTTCGAAGTTTAGTCTTCAACAAGTGAAATGCATGCTCAATTGGGTTAAGATCAGGTGACTGACTTGGCCATTCAAGAATTTTCCACTTCTTTGCTTTAATAAACTCCTGGGTTGCTTTGGCAGTATGTTTTGGGTCATTGTCCATCTGTATCATGAAACGCCACCCAATCAATTTGACTGCATTTAACTGGATTTGAGCAGACAGTATGTCTCTGAACACCTCAGAATTCATTCAGCTGCTTCTGTGCTGTGTCACATCATCAATAAACACTAGTGTCCCAGTGCCACTGGCAGCCATACATGCCCAAGCCATCACACTGCTTCCATCGTGTTTTACAGATGATGTGGTATGCTTGGATAATGAGCTGTTCCATGCCTTCTCCATACTTTTTTCTTGCCATCATTCTGGTAGAGGTTGATCTTGGTTTCAACTGTCCAAAGAATGTTTTTCCAGAACTGTGCTGGCTTTTTTAGATGTTCTTTAGCAAAGTCCAATCTAGCCTTTGTATTCTTGAGGCTTATGAGTGACTTGCACCTTGCAGTGCACCCTCTGTATTTACTTTCATGCAGTCTTCTCTTTATGGTAGACTTGGATATCGATACGCCTACCCCCTGGAGAGTGTTGTTCACTTGGTTGGCTGTTGTGAAGGGGTTTCTCTTCACCATGGAGATGATTCTGCGATCATCCACCACTGTTGTCTTCCGTGGACGTCCAGGTCTTTTTGCGTTGCTGAGTTCACCAGTGCTTGGTTTCTTTCTCAGGATTTACTAAACAGTAGATTTTGCCACTCGTAATATTGTAGCAATTTCTTGGATGAGTTTTTTCTGTTTTCACAGCTTAAGGATGGCTTCTTTCACCTGCATGGGGAGCTCCTTTGTTGTCTGTTCACAGCAAAATCTTCCACATACCAGCACCACACCTCAGATCAACTCCAGGCCTTTTATCTGCTTAATTGATAGTGACGTAACGACAGACTTGCCCACACCTGCCCATGAAATAGTCTTTGAGTCAATTGTTCAATTATTTTTGAGCCCCTGAAATGAAGGGATTGTGTTTAAAAAATCTTTTAGTTGCCTCACATTTTTATACAATCTTTTTGTTCAACCCACTGAATTAAAGCTGAAAGTCTGTACTTCAACTGCATCTAAGTTGTTTCATTTAAAATTCACTAGCCAACCCGCTGCGTACTGTACGCCGCATATTCAGGCTGTTTTTTTAATGATTTTTAAGCACAGGGAGAAAATTAACATTTGAAAAATCCGTAATGTAATAAATCAGCAAGAAAAGCAACATTGTAACAATGCACGGAACGAACCAACACACAATCGTCCGTGACTGAAAACTGGCGTACCGCCATCGCTCATGTGCCCACCTCCAACTCGTCACTTGAGTCGTTGTCATCTTTGCACAGTTCAGATGCACCTGTGACTCACGTAGACTTTCCGTGTTCCTGCAGGAGCATCTAAGAAGACGCATGTTTGTCGCGGATGCGAATTGCTGTTTGTAGCGTGTAAAACAGTTTGCTATGGTGCACGCGGTCGTGCGTCGTAACCGAAAACTCGGTTTTTAAAGACTGCTTACTATATACTGTGTGCAGTTTTGGTCTCCAGGCTACAAAAAGGACATAGCAGCACTAGAAAAGGTCCAGAGAAGAGCGACTAGGCTGATTCCAGGTCTACAGTGGTTGAATTATGAGGAAAGATTAAAAGAGCTGAACCTTTACAGTATAAGCAAAAGAAGATTAAGAGGTGACATGATTGAAGTGTTTAAAATTCTGAAGGGAATTAGTACAGTGGATCGAGACTTGTATTTTAAAATGAGTTCATCAAGAACACGGGGACACAGTTGGAAACTTGTTAAGGGTAACTTTCGCACAAACATTAGGAAGTTTTTCTTTAAACAAAGAACGATAGACACTTGGAATAAGCTACCAAGTAGTGTGGTAGACAGTAAGACGTTAGGGACTTTCAAAACTCGACTTGATGTTTTCTTGAAGGAAACAAGTGGATAGGACTGGCGAGCTTTGTTGGGCTGAATGGCCTGTTCTCGTCTAGATTGTTCTAATGTTCTAATGTTCATTGTGTTTTAACCTCAGTTGTAAAGAATTGTTTTAAGGATCTCATGGGATACCCCTCACAAACCGTTTTACACGCTGCATATGGCGATTCACCTCCGCGAGAAACATGCCTCTATGAATGGTCAACGTGGCTCGGAGGTGCCAGGAGTTGGTGGGCGTGGCTCTTTCCTGCGTGCGCCATAGGTGTCTTACTTGTCGGCGACTCATTGAATCCACGCCCCTTCCGGCGTGCTTTCCATGGTTGTCTTGCCTTAGTGAATTATATATATAGATTGTGGTAATGTACAGCACCAAAATTAGAAAAAAGTTGTCTCTGTCCAAATATTTATGGACCTAACTGTACTACGGTGTGATCTATTGACAGAGAAACAGCACCCTGAGGTTGTCATAGCGGGATGATGCTTAGTACATGTGCCTTTCAAGTAGGGAATGTGGGTTTGATTCCTGCCTATTACATTACTTTTTTTTCTTTTCTCAAACATTTCCCCTAATGATTTCTGTCATGGCTCCAAGCTACCCTGAGTTATTTATTGCAGTTTGGAGTTGCAAGCATAGTCGTTCACCATTGCTGCCAGCCCAGCATTGCTTATCTGTCATATCTCAAGCAGTTGTTGTAACAGGTGTGATGGGAGCATTAAGAAGTGGAAACATGGGAGTGGCATCTCAAACATGCATGTAGCAGAAAAGAACAGCCGAAAACTAACCAACTGGAGTAAAACTGACATCTAATGAGGAACAGTAACCAACAACGCAAAGTTGATTGGCCAGCAGGTGGTGAAAGCTTAAAGCTAATGGTCTCCTACTGATTCAGCCAAATGCAGAAAGCTACAGCAGAAAGGAAGAAAGATGAACTCAGCGCTGAATGTAAGTTGCATCTGCTCTCTGCCCATCGAGGGCGCGTTTACATGTACAGTTCAGGTTTTCCAGCCAACAAAACATACAGCTTCACCTGCCAAAAATTCTTACTTACTTTAGAGTTGGTTGGGAAATACAGTATGTGAATTATAGGACCACATTAGGAACTTAAAAGTGATTAATCAACTTGGTTTGTTTAGACAAAATCGGCTACTTCTGAGTGAGAAAAGTAGCTCGCAAATGTAAGAGAAGAGGCTGAGAGTTGCTAAGAGCTGTTATTTTGTGTTATGTGAGATTTAATCAAAAATACATTTTGCTCCTACAAAGTTGTGTTTTGGTTGCCGCTAAGGAGCCATGTGGGAAATTTCAAAGCTTTTTTTTCCTTTTAGAGGGTTTTTTCCCTTTATTTTTCACCTGCATAGGAGCAAAAGCAGCTGGGTGTTTGGGGGTGTGTTTGGAAAACTTCACTGTTACTTTTTACATGTGCTTGTTCTTGCTATTTGTATTCGAACTAGCATCAGCGAGGCAGGGCAGTAAGCAGCAGTAGCTGACTCCAGCATCTCTGTAAAAGTAAATAACTGGCATCGTAGCAGTGAATAGTTAAAAAGTAACAGAAACAGAAATTCCTCAGTGGTGAAAAAAAGGCGACAGCTGACTTCAAAGTGGTGAAGAGAAGGGCTCAGCAGCATGTAGACAGGCGGCCAGCATTAAGACGCTGATTACGCATAAATGGCTGTAGAAAAAGACAAGATAATAAGAAATTGACTAGCAGAAGATATTCACTAAGCAAATGTTTTCTAGACTGAACAGTTCTTAGCATTCAGGAAAGTAGAGTAGTTAACAGGTGATTATTATGAAGAAATACAAATGATGTGTGTGGAAAGCATTTAAGTAAAGAATAAGAGGAGTACAAAGTTAAGGGGAACAAACAGAGAAAAGTAAAGTAAACATCGGAAGAACAAACACCAGGCAATCAAGGGGGAGAATGTGAAAAAGCGCTATATAAAGGTGAAGAATTAATTACTATTATTGCAGGAGCTTAAGGGGCCAGAAAGTGTAAAATAATTAGACCAGTTCTTACCATTTAAGTTAAGTCATTTAATTTTAATAAAATAAAAAAAGAGTTTTGGCAGTTTTAGTAACTGAAGATCAAATTTTAATAATGACACCAGTGCAATGCAAGTCCTGCTGGATGTTGGACTTTATTGATGACAGCTTGGAGGAGCCAAACTTCAATGAGGGCTACGATCTTCAGGAGATGCCAGCTGATCCACCATATCAAGCTCAGGGTCACTGAACTAAAGGAGGAGTTGGCTGGTCAGCATTACAGTAGAGAATTGGCAGGCCTGGCCCAGGTGTCCTTTAGAGAGATAGTGTGCACGCCTAAGGTGGCATGGGAGGAGATTCCAGGCCAGAGAGATAGATGGGTCACAGTCACAAGGCACAAGGTAAAAGATGCACACTGTCTGGGAGCATCAGCCCTAGAATTAGAAGTGTCAGACCGTTTCCAGGTCCTTGCAGAGCTAGATGGTGTCTCTGAAGATTCTGAGGTGGTCTTCAAAAACAGTTCCCATAAAAGAGAGGTTGTGATAGTTGGGGACTCAAACATTAAATGGATTGAAGAGCAGATTTGCTCCAGAGACAGACAATCTCGTACAGTGTGCTGCCTTCTGGATGCACAGGTGGGAGACCTCCCTGGAAGGGTTCATACAGTTGTCATTGTCCATGTTGGAACAAAGGCTAATCTGTCAGTTCTATGATCCAAGTTTAAAGAGTTAGGTGCCAAGATGAGGAGCAGAACTGACAAAGTAGTGTTCTCTGAAGTTCTACCTATGCCATGCACCAGTTCAGGTAACACTGTGGAGATCAGAAGACTTAATGTGTGGCTTAAATCTTGTGAAAGGTTAGAAAGGTATAAGTTTATGGAGCATTGGGATACCATTTGGAACAGATGGGACCTGTTCCGCCATGACAGGTTACATCTGAACTGGAAGGGCACCAATGTTTTGAAGAGGAACAAACAATAGTGTAAAAATAACAATGCATAGTAATGTAAAGTTTAACCCAACATTTAAATGTAAAAGTAAAATGAGTAACACATCAAACATAGTGTGCCTTAATGCTAGAAGTATCAAAAATAAAACAAGTGAGTTGGAGTTGTATGTAGAGGAGCATAATTATGATATAGCAAAAACAGAAACCTGGCTATGTGATGTGGATGAGTATATCATAGATTCATTAGGAAGGATAGAGAGAACAGAAAAGGAAATGGAGTTACTGTTTATGTCAAACAGAATTTAACTGCAAGTCCTCTTCAGTTGGATGATGAGCCCCATCTTAATGAGGACTTGTGGCTACATCTGGAAAGCTTTAGGGAAAGAGGCCTTATTTTAGGAGTGTGTTAAAGACTGCCCAATAAAGACAATAATTTCAATGCACATCTTTTTAGCAATATTAAAAAGGCAAGTTTACAGGGGGGCGGCATGGTGGCGCAGTGGTATCGCTGCTGCCACTCAGTAAGGAGAACTGGGTTCGCATATTGCGTCCTCCCTGCGTGGAGTTTGCATGTTCTGCCCATGTCTGCATGGGTTTCCTCTGGGTGCTCTAGTTTCCTCCCACAGTCCAAAGACATGTAGGATTAGGTGCATTGGTGATCCTAAATTGTCCCTAGCGTGTGATGGTGTGTGGGTTTATGTGTGCCCTGCGGTGGGCTGGCGCCCTGCCCGGGATTTGCTCCTGCCTTGTGCCTTGTGTTGGCTGGGATTGGCTCCAGCAGACCCCCGTGACCCTGTGTTAGGATATAGCGGGTTGGATAATGGATGGATGGTAGTTTACAGGGGGATATTTTAGTCATTAGGGACTTTAACTTCCTGAATATTAACCGGAGTAATCTTGCAAATGGCAGAGCATAGTATCAGGAGTTTTTAGTAATTAGTGACTGTTTAATGCGGTATGTTAAAGCACCAATGCTGGGGTAAGCCTGTCTGGATTTAGTATTTTGAAATAATCATGATAGATTTGAGGGTGTAGAGCTGAATGAACCACTATGGTCAACTGTCCATAAAATAATACAATTCTCTATGTTTTGGAAGAGTGTGAATGCTAAGACTAAAACTGTTCAGTTTAACTTTGGTAGAGCAAATTTTCAGCAGATGTGGAAAAGTCTAAGCAGGATACACTGGGATAAGCTACAGAGGAAAAACCACCTTTATAAGGCATGCCAAATATAATAAATATATTAGGGAAGCTAAAAGACAGTTGGAGAGGAACAGAGCAGATAAGACCAAAGACAACCTTAAGAGATTCTTTTAGTATTTTAGTAGTAAAAGAACAGTCAAGGAGGAGGTGAAGTGCATCAGGAATAGTATAGTGGAAATAAAAAAATACAGACAGTGAAATAGTGGATGCTCTTAACTCGCATTCTTCTGAGGAAGTAGATAACCTTCCAGTGGTAAATGGGACTACTAAGGAAGTATTAAATAGGCTGTGATCAAGCAAATCTCCAGGACCAGATGTTATTTACCGTTGAGTTCTTAAGGAGGTTAATGAGTACATATATAAATTCTTGATGCATATTTTTAGGGAGTCACTTGCACTGGGGAAAGTCCAAAGGACTGGAAAATGGCAAATATTATCTTATTATGTTAAAAGGGTGACCAGGCAAATCCAAGAAGCTACAGGTCAATAAGCTTAATGTGCATTGTAGCTGCATTTTCCCAAAATTACCAAAGTTCTACAGCTTCTACTCAAAAAATAGGATTCAGCAAAAGCCTGACGCGCAGAAATGATTCCACAGACAAAATATCTTCGTTTTCAAGAGTTTAGTTAAGTTTTAAAGTAAAACAGTTCACACAAAAAAAGGAAAATCAAAATAGTAAAAAGGGAAAAATTAATGTTAAGAAAAGTTCAATTCTAAGCTTAATCTTGTTACATCTCAAATCATTACTATTTATTTAATATTTCTGAACCATTTAAAAATGGTCAGAAAACTGTATGCTTATCCCATTTCTAAGTTTAAAAATGAGTCTTTTAAGTCCCTATGTACTGGGACCTGTTCTAAACAACAACTGAGCTTAATATAACACTGTTTCTCAATTACAATAAGAAGGTTCTATCTTTTGCTAACTTATAGGGGGAAAAGACTATACCGTAAGCTATGACTATGAAAGAAATTTATACAGTATTCTATTCAAATTAAGCAAACATTAATATGAGTTTAAGTCAAAACTTTAACTTTCTTAGATTGGCTCTTACATAGTAACTTACATAAGTAAGTTGAAGGAAGGAATTATTAAGGATAAGATTGAGCAACACAAGGCAAGTACAGGAATTTTACTGAACAGTCAGAAGTGGTACATAGTGTTTTACTAACATGCTGGAATTCTATGTGGAAGCAACAAAAGGATATGTTCAAAGTGGAGCTTATGATATTATTTATCTGGACTTTCAGAAAGCATTTGATAAGGTGCCACATGAGAGGTTGGGCATCAAACTAAAAGAAGTGGGGTTACAGACAGTTGTTTGTAGACTGGTGCAAAATTGGCTCAGACACAAGAAGCAAAGGGTTATGGTGCGAGAAACCATATCAGAGTTGGCTGACATTAAGAGTAGTGTTCCACAGGGGTCAGTGCTAGGGCTGCTGCTTTTCTTAACATATGTAAATTATTTAGATAGGAATATAAGTAACCAGGTGGTTAAGTTAGCAGATGATACCAAGATAGGTGGATTGGCAGATAATTTGAACTCTGTTATATCATTACAGAAGGACTTGGATAGCATACAGGCTTGGGCAGATTTGTGGGAGATTAAATTTAATATTAGTAAATGCAAAGTATTACACATAGGAAATCAAAAGTTCATCTTATGAGAAGGATTTAGGAGTCATAGTCAACTCTACCCTATCAACTGCCATACAGTGTTCAGAAGCCATTAAGGAGGCAAACAGAATGTTAGGGTATATAGCATGATTTATGGAGTACAAGTCCAAGGAGGTTATACTCAACCTTTATAATGTACTATTGAGGCCTCATCTGGAGTACTGTGTGCAGTTTTGGGATCCAGACTACAAAAATGATATAGCAACACTAGAAAGTCCAAAGAAGTGTGACTAGGTTGATTTCAAGAATACAGGGGATGAATTATGAAGAAAGATTAAAAGAACTGAACATTTTCTGTTTGAGCAAAAGAAGATTATGATTGAAGTGAACACAGGGTCACAGTTGGAAACTTGTTAAGGGTAAATTTCACACCAATATTAGGACATTTTTCTTCAAAATGAGAACCACAGACACATAGAATAAACTATCAGGCAGTGTGGTTGATAGTAGGACTTTAAGGGACTTTCAAAAACCCGACTTGATGTTTTTTTAGACTGCAAACTTTGTTGGACTAAATGGTTTGTTCTCATCTAGATTTCTAATTTCTAATGTTCAGTCTCTGCAGGTCCCACTGTAGTCAGTGCGTGGCTGAAATCAGCAGCACCAATTCAGACCCTGCTTCCTAATCTGATCTCATCATTACTTACAAACCAGAGTGCACATTATGGTCTCAAGATGCCAGTCTGCTTATGATTCCCAGGATTAATAAAATAACACTGGGAGTTCGAGCTTTCAGTTACAGTGCATTGAAGCTGTGGAATGGTCTGTCTGCTATTATAAGAGATGCCCCTTCAGTCTCAGCTTTTAAATCCTAGCTGAGGACATGCTACTTCAGTTTAGCATACCCTGAGTAGAGCTGTTCATTATTTGTGCATATTGCATCTCTGTTGTTAGTATTGTTACTATTGTACTATTGTATTGTATTCCTGAGGTGGTAAAGATAGATTGCCCATCTAGATCTGTGAAGTGGATTACTTGTGTTCTGTTTCATGTATTTTATTGACCCCATTATCTGAGATCTAGTGCATGCCCAATCTGTTTGAAAGGGGTCTTTCTCTGAATTGCCTTTCCCAAGATTTCTTCCATTTTTTCCCTACAAAATATTTTTGGGAGTTTTTTTAATAACTTCTTAGGGAGTCAAGCTGAGGGGTTGTCAAAAACTTGTGTGATTTTGGGCTATACAGAAATAAAATGTTGTAACCCCAGCAGAGTCATAATGACTTGTGATCACTCATCTTATAGAAGCACACAGTACTTTATTTACCCCAAGTGTTAATTTTAGCCTTTAAAAAGTAATTTTTCCCACTTTAAATTTATTTATTTATATATATATATATAGTATATATACTGCTCAAAAGAATTAAAGGAACACTTTTTAATCAGAGTATAGCATAAAGTCAATGAAACTTATGGGATATTAATCTGGTCAGTTAAGTAGCAGAGGGGTTGTTAATCAGTTTCAGCTGCTGTGGTGTTAATGAAATTAACAACAGATGCACTAGAGGGGCAACAATGAGATGACCCCCAAAACAGGAATGGTTTAACAGGTGGAGGCCACTGACATTTTCCCTCCTCATCTTTTCTGACTGTTTCTTCACTAGTTTTGCATTTGGCTACAGTCAGTGTCACTACTGGTAGCATGAGGCGATACCTGGACCCTACAGAGGTTGCACAGGTAGTCCAACTTCTCCAGGATGGCACATCAATACGTGTCATTGCCAGAAGGTTTGCTGTGTCTCCCTGCACAGTCTCAAGGGCATGGAGGAGATTCTAGGAGACAAGCAGTTACTCTAGGAGAGCTGGAGAGGGCCATAGAAGGTCCATAACCCATCAGCTGGACCAGTATCTGCTCCTTTGGGCAAGGAGGAACAGGATGAGCACTGCCAGAGCCCTACAAAATGACCTCCAGCAGGCCACTGGTGTGAATGTCTCTGACCAAACAACCAGAAAGACTTCATGAGGGTGACCCAAGGGCCCCATGTCCTCTAATGGGCCCTGAGCTCACTGCCCAGCAGCATGCAGCTTGATTGGCATTCGCCATAGAATACCAGAATTGGCAGATGCACCACTGGTGCCCTGTGCTTTTTACAGATGAGAGCAGGTTCACCCTGAGCACGTGACAGAAGTGAAAGGGCCTGGAGAAGCCATGGAGAACATTATGCTGCCTGTAACATCATTCAGCATGAGCAGTTTGGTGGTGGGTTAATGATTGTCTGGGGAGGCATATCCATGGAGGGTCACACAGACCGCTACAGGCTTGACAAAGGCACCTTGGCTGCCATTAGGTATCAGGATGAAATCCTTGGACCCATTGTCAGACCCTATGCTGGTACAGTGGCTCCTGGTGCACGACAATTCCTGGCCTCATGTGGTGAGAGTATGCAGGCAGTTCCTGGAGGATGAAGGAATTGATACCATTGACTGGCCACCACACTTTCCTGACCTAAATCCAATAGAACACCTCTGGGACATTATGTTTTGGTCCATCCAATGCCACCAGGTTGCACCTCAGACTGTCCAGGAGCTCAGTGATGCCCTGGTCCAGATCTGGGAGGAGATCCCCACAACACCATCTGTCATCTCATTAGAAGCATGCACCGATGTTGTCAGGCATGTATACAAGAACACAGGGGCCATACAAAGTGCTGGGTACAATTTTGAGTTGCTGCAATTAAATTTTGGCAAAATGGACTAGCCTGCCACATAATTTTTTCATTCTGATTTTTGGGGCGTCTTTGAATTCAGGGCTCTGTAGGTTGATCATTTTCATTTCCATCAAATGATGTGGCATCCTTTCGTTCCTAACACATTACCCAGTCTAAATCAGTATAGATATCCAGGAGGATTTCTTTTTCCCATTGAGATCTGATGTGTTTTCAAAGTGTTCCTTTAATTTTTTGAGCAGTTATATATATATATATATATATATATATATATATATATATATATATATACACACACACACACAGTCATATGAAAAAGTATGGGAACCCCTTTTAGTTCTTTGGATTTTTGTTTATCATTGGCTGAGCTTTCAAAGTAGCAACTTCCTTTTAATATATGACATGCCTTATGGAAACAGTATTTCACCAGGGACATTAAGTTTACTGGATTAACTGAAAATATGCAGTATGAATAATAACAAAATTAGACGCCAACAGAGATATTACATCAATACTTAGTTGAGCCTCCTTTTTGCAAATATAACAGCCTCTAGACGCCTCCTATAGCCTTTGATGAGTGTCTGGATTTAGGGTGAAGGTATTTTTGACCATTCCTCCATACAAAATCTCTCCAGTTCAGTTAAATGTGATGGCTGCCAAGCATGGGCAGCCTTCTTCAAATCATCCCATAGATTTTCAATGATATTCAAGTCATGGGACAGTGAGGGCCATTCCAGAACATTGTACTTCTTTCTCTGCATGAATACCTTAGTAGATTTTGAACTGTGCGCTTTGGGTCATTGTCTTGTTGGAATATCCAACCCCTGCAGAACTTCAACTTTGTGACTGATGCTTGAACATTATCCTGAAGAATTTGTTGATACTGGGTTGAATTCATTTGACCCTCAACTTTAACAAGGGCCTCATTCCCTAAAATAGCCACACAGCCCCAAAGCATGATGGAACCTCCACCAAATTTAACAGCAGGTAGCAGGTGCTTTTCTTGGAATGCAGTGTTATTCTTCTGCCATGCAAAGCACTTTATGACCAAATAATTGAATTGTTGTCTCATCAGTCCAAAGCACTTTGTTCAAAAATAAGTCTGACTTGTCTAAATGAGCATTTACATACAACAAGCGACTGTTTGTGATGTGAGTGCAGAAAGGGCTTCTTTCTCATCACCCTGCCATAGATGTTTTGTGCAAATTGCACTGAATTGTACAGTAGAACGATGTACAGAAACACCATCCGCAGCAAGTTGTTCTTGCAGGTCTTTGGAGGTGACCTGTGGTTGTCTGTAACCATTCTCCCAATCCTGCATATATGCCACTCCTGTATTTTTCTTGGCCTGACAGAACTGGGTTTAACAGCAACTGTGCCTGTGGCCTTCCATTTCCTGATTACATTCCTTACAGTTGAAACTGACAGTTTAAACCTCTGAGATAGCTTCTTGTAGCCTTCCCCTAAACAATGATACTGAACAATCTTTGTTTTCAGATCTTTTGAGAGTTGCTTTGAGGATCCCATGCTGTCAGTCTTCAGAGGAGAGCCAAAGGGAAGCACAACTTGCAATTGACCACCTTAAATACCTTTTCACATGATTGGACACACCTGTCTATGAAGCTCAAGGCTTAATGAGCTAATCCAACCAATTTGGTGTTGCAAGTAATCAGTATTGAGCAGTTTCATGCATTCAAATCAGCAAAATTACAAGGGGACCCACATTTTTGCAGAGCCAATTTTTCACATTTGATTTAATTTCATACAACTAAATACTGCTTCACTAAAATCTGTTCGGAAAACACTCCAGTACTCCGATGTTCCTAGGAAATGAAAGGCATACCACTGTTCTTTTATGTTGAAAGTAGAGTAAATTATGCAGGCTGAGAGGGATTCCCAAACTTTTCATATGATAGATATACAGATGTTAGGTCAGTGCTATTCTTTTGTATTGGCAGTGCTCAAGAACCCATCCATTACGCTATTTTCTAACTACAGGGTCACGGGAGTCTGCTGGAGCCAATCCCAGCCAACACAGGGCGCAAGGCAGGAAACAAACCATGCGGTGCGCGCACACACAAGGCACAATTTAGAATCACCAATTCACCTAACCTGTGTGGCGATGCGGGTTCTCTTCCATGCTCTCCTCGTCTGTTCGGGAACACTGAACCCAACACCGTCGATAATGTCACCGAGATGAGCTGACAAATAGGGACAAATCTCTCAAGGCCAGGGGATATATTCCACAAAGTGCTTTTATTTAAAATAATAATCAAATCAAAGAGTACAGTGTCAAAGTTCAACAAATAAATCAAGCGCCCAGTGGGTTTAAAACCAACAATAAATCCTTTAAAACGCAAGGTTAATATATGCAGCAATTTAAACGCAGTCTCTCTCCAACCCACCTCCGTCTCTTTCTCCCCGGCTCACCGTTACTCGCTGCCAGCGGAGATAACAACCACGAGCTCCTTCAGTTAACCTCCGTCAGGAAGTCACTGCCAGACCGCCGAGGTCAACTCTCCTCCCTCGATCCTTCGCGCACCTGCAGTCGCTCCTCAGATCCTTCGGGAGGGCACCCCACTCACTGGTACATTCAGAGGGGGAGCGAACCCCTAGAGCGCAACAGAATAACGCTCCTTCGCGGGACCCCAGCTCATGGCGTTTCCACCTTCCAGGTGGCCGGATCGTCACCACCTGACTGCTGTTTTCCGACCTGATGATGATGATGATGATGATGATGATGATGATGATTCCTCCTATTCCTCCTATTATTATTATTCCTCCTCCTCCTCCTCCTTCTTCTTCTTCTTCTTCTTCTTCTTCTTCTTCTTCTTCTTCTTCTTCTTCTTCTTCTTCTTCTTCTTCTTCTCCGATTTCCCTTCGTTTATATATACACCTAACCCTCCGTGGGCACCGCAGGAAGCCAATCAGGCAAACAAGAACGACCGCACCCACACGTGCAGGTGCGACTCGCTCCAATCACCTTATTAACTCCCCGTGGTCGTGCAGTCACGCCCACGGAGAACGACACGGCTATACGGATTTTAAAAAAACGGACTTTTTTTTCGGAAGCCGCGGATCCGCTATGTCTTTGGACTGTGGGAGGAAAACCCGGAGTACCCGGAGGAAACCCACGCAGACATGGGGAGAACATGCAGAGAGGACACGGGGAGCGAACTCAGGTCTCCTAACTGCGAGGCAGCAGCACTACCCACTGCTCCACTCAACAACAGCTGTACATATTGTTATAAAAATTCATGGCATAAAAAAAAAAATTATGGCATAACTCAAAGATAGCCAAAGCAGAATATATCATCAGGTTTCTCTTGTTGACCATTAAGTCCTTCCAGTTATAGAGACTGACTTTAAAGCTAATAGGTTGAAGGTCAATGACAGTCTGATCAAGGATCAGAACAAGTGGTCACGATTTTATCAGAACATGCCCAAAAAAATCCATATTTATACTATGGATTCCTCTCATTCTGTCAAATTATTGGCTGTAGTTGCCTGTTTTACAGCCAGACAGCTCTGGTTAAGTTGCTTCTGTCATGGGGAGCATTATATCAATTTTTCAGATGAATAAAAAGTGAAATATACAGTGACATTTTGAAATTAAACTCCGGCAATGCTGGAAAATGCAGCTAGTTGTGTGTGTGTGTGTATATCTTTATATCTATGTACAGCTCACAGATGACACTTTGTATTTCACAACATTCAATCTTGCGTAAATATTATTAAGCAGCCTATAGCACAAAGTTATACAGTATCTGGAAATGAATGTAGTTAGTTTGTAGATAGTAATAAACACACACCAGAGATTCCAATATGAACAGCTGATATAAAGAATACAAATTTTAAGACTGATGCAAATGTGTGTGTTAATATCTGTAATACTGCTTTCATTTATTTACTACATTGTAGTGTTCAAGTGTGTGTGCAATTTCTTCCACCTACATCGCTCAGCAAAATTTTAATATTTTTGGTATTTATCATTGCAAATTTTTATACCTGGCCAAATATATGTAATTTAATCTAAAGCAGTGTTTCTCAAACTCTGTCCTGGGGACCCCTGTGTCTGCAGGGTTTTGTTCCAACCAGATTCCTAATCAGTGACAACACCTGATAACACTGAGCTCATTTAATTAGCTGTTGTTTTTTTGTTGTTCTTTTATTCGACATTAAAAAAAGCACAGCAGCATGATTTTTACATTTATAAGACATTTATAAATATTTTTGTTTTTGCTAAAGATTTAAATGCTTAACTCTCTTTTGTTGATTTCATTATATTTTGCCCTTTCTCTGTGCAGTTTTCCCCTTCATTGTATCTTAATGCCAATTTAAAACAAGCAGATCAGACACCCAGGCAAACAACATTGAATAATCAAAGGCTGCAACTACTTTAGATTCACACCCACTAATTAGTAAATAATGGCTAAATTAAACAATTAGAACATCTTGAAAAGTAGAATGAAAATCAAGATGAAAATACTATTAAAAAGAAAAAAAATACATTATTCCTATTTAACTGTTTGGTACATTTTACTATTTGTTTTAGCAAACTTACTTTTCTAATTTCTATATTATTCCCTAAATAATAGTTCACTTAATTAGCTTAGGAATTCAATTAAAAGGAGAAGTTGTTTGGAACAAAAACCTGCAGCCACAGGGGATTCCCAGGACCGAGTTTGGGAAACACTGAGCTAGAGCAAACGTGATTAACATCGGTGGCTACAGGTTTTTGCTTCAACCAAATTGCTTCATTAGAAAACAATCTTTCCCAATAATAAGTCTTATTTAATATCATGAATTGTTAGTGTTTGAACTCTGCAATGTCAGGTCATTCTTAAATCAGAGATTTTATTCCCTTTCTAAGGATATCATCAAAATGATTTAACCTTAAAATGGATGAGTAATTTTCAGTTCTTCACTGTCTATTCCATTTCCTTCTGAGTACTGTATTTTATTAAACCAAATAATGCATGATGAATCCACACAGGTGGAAATAGAAACTGACAAAGCAAAATCATCAGGTCAAAAGACACACCCAAAGGTCTTCACCTGAAATGAAGGCTCTAGGAGTCAGTGGAAAGGCAAACAGAGTAATTAGCTTTATTGCAATAAAACAATAACATGGACTCAACCAAATTCGGCCAAATCAAGTTAAGCCCTGAACAGTTCAAAAATCACAGTTTATATAATCATTTCTTATCATCCTGACCTTGCTCCAACCAGCTCATTCGCTGCTTATTCTGACTCCCCTTTCCTGTAGCTGGCCTTTCAAATTCTTTTGTGATAACCACAATATTTTTATTTTCTGTTATTCATCTTCATTTTTCTGCTTCACTTATTTTTCAGTCATCTCAGAGCCAACGGGTGTTTTCCCTTCTTCTGTCCTTGAGCTGTCTTTATCTAATCATCCTCCCTTGCTGGTTTCTCCCTACTTCAATAAAGCCACCATTCCTCTTGGGCTCAGTCTTGATTTACTACTTATTTGTTCTGATTATTACAGTGCCCTTTATAATTTAGGCATACGGGGTAGATCCTGAAACCTTTTTCTTGGTTTCTCTGGTCTCATTACAGTGTATACATAAAAGCATGTATATATACTGTGTATTTGTATGTCAACTTTTATATTTATTGATAACTTTTGTGTTGATGATGTACAACCCTCAAAGATAGTTGGTTTTTTTCCAAACAACAAGTCCTGAATTACTAAGGAGGTCTCCTGGATTACTAAAAGATCTCCTGAATGAGAAGAAGAGGGCATTCAAATCCAGTGACAAGGAGACTCTGGTGGATGTACAGTGTGTGCTAAAGAAAAAGTTGAATGAAGTAAAGAAAGTTTACAATGCTAAAATAGAAAACAAACTCATTCAGAATAACATGAAGAATATCTGGAATGGACTGGGTATAATTATGGGACTCAAGCAATCCAGGTCTCGTGTGCTAGAAGGGGATGTGGACAAAGGAGACACCCTGAACCAGTTTTTAATGGATTTGCCCTCTCACTGCTATCATCTTCAAATATAATTTGTCTCTCCACATCATCACTATTACATCAGCAACTCATACTACATCAATTGGAATGGCCAGTGACAAGTCCATCTTTGGCCATCAGTGTGGGCTGTCCATAACTGAAGACCAAATGAGGAGACAACTGAAAAAGCTACACAAAGGAAAAACAGTGGGACCGGATGGAGTCAGTCCTTGAGATTTTAAGACCCGTGCTGCCACCTCTTCAGTCTTTCTCTAAGGTGCCATAAGGTCCTGGTACTGCAGAAAACATCTTGTTCCAAAAGAAGGCCGGTGCCTTTCCACCTAATGACTACTGACCAGTGGCACTTACATCTCACATCATGAAGACCTTTGATAAGCTATTCCTAGAATATATGTGTCTTATTGTGTTAGACCACCTGGACCCACTGCAGTTTGCCTATTGTACAAAGACTGAAGTGAAGGATACAATTATCTGTCTACTCCACTAGGCTTATTCACACCTGGCCAAAGCTGGCAGCATTGGGAGGATTATGTTTTTTGATTTCTCCAGCACCTTCAGTATCATCCAGCCATCCCTGTTAAGGGGTAAACTCAGAGATATGCAGATGATTAAGCCTATGATATCCTGGATAATGGACTGTTTGTCGGGAAGACCGGTGTTGTGGCAGAAACACGCTGGTCAAAGAAAGCACTGGAGACTTCAGGATGTGTAGGCAGAATCAGACTTTATTACGTGACGTACACATTATCTCAGTTCAGATGAATTGAGTAATTAGCAAGTCAGCAAGCTTACATTTATTACAATTTTTAACAAAGTTTTACTTTACTCAAGTTATTCGACACTCCTGTCTGACTCCAATTTCCTGTGGCCTTGGTTCCACCATTATTTCTCATCCTAATGAATGTGGCACTCTATCTTATTCAGCAAGGCCGCCTGGCAGGCTTTCTCCCCTCCTTGGTCCCATCTAGTTCCTGCCACCATTATCTCTAGTCCTCAGTCCTCTCTCACCACCTGGAGAAGGGAGAGGCCTGCCTGTTATCCAGTTTTTACACAGCTGACCTCCTTGAGTCGTGAGCCAAGAAAAATGAAAAATATGCAGCCACAAGCCTCTTTGGGACTTAACCCTTACTATACTAACATGCACAAGGATATACTGCTTATTTTTATACATCCTTATTACTCTCTTTGAATATACAGTAAGTAATCATCAACTTTAAGAATGCACTCTTCTTCACCAGCCATTTCGCGTCTCTGCCACTCATGTTTGTGGATTTCACTTTCACCAAACAACCAATCTTTTAATTCTTGCGGATACGCCTCTTTATTGGGAAGAAACACTACTTTTCCCTGATGGCAACACGAATTAGATGATCTACAAGTCTCCGACTTAAAGTTTAAATCCGAACAATATATTTGATCTCTTTTTGCTGTTCCATTATTTCACCGAGTAATATCCGTTTATTTGCGCTAATGCAATCTTTACTATTATTTTTTGAGACTTTCATTATCTCTAACCTGCTCTGCATGTGTATGGCTGCAACGTTTTTGAATTCTTTAAGACTTTCTTCTTAGTTATTTACTCTTCGTCTTTTATTTCCGGCCCAGGTGTGGTTAAATTTCTTGGCACAATATGTATACATATATATATATATATATATATATATATATATATATATATATATATATATATATATATATATATATATATATATATATATATATATATATATATATATATACAGTAATCCCTCCTCGATCGCGGGGGTTTGCGTTCCAGAACCCCCCATGATAGGTGAAAATCTGCAAAGTAGAAACTATATGTTTGTATGGTTATTTTTATATATTTCAAGCCCTTAGAAACTTTCCCACACTGTTTATAAATATTCTCCGCACAGTTATACAGTAAACCCTCGTTTATCACGGTTAATCTGCTCCAGACAGATAAATGAATTTCCACAAAGTAGGATTCTTTATTTATAAATCTAATATTTTTGCAGTTAGAGCATTGAAAACCTGTTTACGACCTTCTAAATAAGTTTTTTAACATTATTAGAGCCCTCTAGACATGAAATAACACCCTTTAGTCAAATGTTTAAATGTGCTCCATGACAAGACAGAGATGATAGTTCCGTCTCACAATTAAAAGAATGCAAACATATCTTCCTCTTCAAATTAGTGTGCGCATCAGTAGCGGAGAATGTCAGAGAGAGAGAGAAAAGTAAACAAGCAAAAATCAATAGGGCTGTTTGGCTTTTAAGTATGGGAAGCACCGCGATAAAGCGGCCGCAAAGAAGGGATCAATGTGAAGGTAGCCTTTCAGCATTTTTTGTGAGGAGCGTCCGTATCTTCTAAGCAAACAGCCTCTGTGTAAACAGCCCCTCTGCTCACACCCCCTCCTTCACAAGCAGAGAATGTCAGAGAGAGTGAGAGAGAGACAGAGAAAAGCAAATAATCAAAAATCAATACGGGCTGTTAGAGCTTTTAAGTGTGCGAAGCACCGCGCAGGAAGCATATCGTATATCATTGAGGAGTTTTATTTAATACGTAATACGTGCTCTGATTGGGTAGCTTCTCAGCCATCCGCCAATAGCGTCCCTTGTATGAAATCAACTGGGCAAACAAACTGAGGAAGCATGTACCATAATTTGAAAGACCCATTGTCTGTAGAAATCCGCGAACCAGCGAAAAATCCGTGATATGTATTTAGATATGCTTACATTTAAAATCCGCGATGGAGTGAAGCCGTGAAAGTCGAAGCGCAATATAGCGAGGGATCACTGTATATATATACTAGGGGGCTTTGCCCCCTGCTCGCTTCGCTTGCCAACCCCCTAGGTTTGTTCCTGTGGAAATACATTTAAAAATGTTTTTTTTCATGGGAATTGTTACATATGTATTATGTTCACTTTTTATTTTAAAGCCTCATAAAAAACAATTTTTTAAAATGTTTTTCCTTGTGATATGTTAATTGTCATTGCAAAAGCTATTCTGATGAGAGTTTTAACACAAATGGCATATCATGATCTCCTTTTTGCCCAAACAGCATTTCGAGTTCATTCTATAAAAATAAGAATTTCTGATAAAACAATCTACTTACGAAAGTTGGAATATCCAGAGCCGATGTAGCCTGTGGCATTGTTGTCAAGAAGCTGCGGACTTCTGGCCACTGTGGATTGCACATCATTGTAATAAAAAAATTTGGCCAACCTATAGTTCTGGATATTGTCATTGCATCATGATATAACTGTCGCAATGCTCTTGGACTACCTTGATATGATGATGGTAATGTTACTGCTTTGCCTATTTTGAATATGTCTGAATTATTTATATTTGAATTGTGAATGAGACCTTGCATATGTTCCGTTCTAAGTTTAGCTTGATTTGATTTAATAAAGAAGAGATGATTATGTACGACTTTTACATACGCATTAATAATGTAATATTGCGACAGACATTGAGATGATAGAAGTGGGTTACATACATGGGAATGTATTGCTAATCTTGACCCGAAATATTGTGTGGGTGTTATTTGTTTTTCTGAATGCGTTTGTTTCATATTGTACGACCATCCTGTTTCGACATTTGGGAAAAGCAAAGGAAAAAGTAAAGGGTCGGCATGTGGCAATGCATTTGACATACATGATGAAGCATGCTTTGCCTTTGGATATACACGGATATCTACTCTGCCTTTGATATCTCTGTCTTTCGAAAGTATTATCGCTGACAGTTCGTCACATGTGGGTTTATTATAAATGCGACTGTGATCTTTCGGATTCATATAGAAATCCAAGAAAATTTCTTTGTCCGTGTTTTGCTAATAACTTTCAAGTAAAGTGCAATACTTTTGGACGTATGGATTTGTATCTATTATTGACTGTATAAGTTCCAGCACGTCGGATCGTTTAACTCTTTTGATTCTATGTTGCATCGCTTTTCAGTGATCATAAATATACACCTGACCAAATTGTGTTTTTTTCGAAATTAAACTTGTCGTAGCTGTAAGTGTTGCGGTAACACAGATACTCATGTTGTATGGTACTTTTCCCTGATGGCAACACAAATTACAAGTCTCTGACTTAAACTTTAAAGCCTTACAATATCTACATAATTCCGACATATCACTTATGTGCATATATTAGATCTTGTTTTGCTGTTCCGTTATTTCACTTAGTAATCATTTCCATTTGTTTGCATGAATACGATCTGTACTCTGTTTTCTGACACCTTAAAATTGTAGTACTGTCATATTTTGTATGTTGCTCTGCGTGTTTATCGTGCCAAGGTTTTTTGGGAGCCTTTCGAATTCCACTGCTTTCATAATCTGTAACCTGCTCTGCATGTGTATGGCACCAACGTGTTTGAATGTCTTTATGAAGTTCTACTGTGTCTTTTATTATTTGTCGTTTATTTATGACTCCGGGCTGATTATTACTTTCCTTGCCTAGGTCACCGTCTCACAGGAACATGCTTCCAACGGATGTCAGTATGACATGACTTGACTGTGTTACGTGTCATCTTTCACTTATCAACTGCTTTAGAGCTGCTGTTTCTTCTTAGCTTTTTAGATGACCATGATCTTGTTTGACAATGTTTGTAAGCGGGGCATGACTTGCCATGGACGTCAGTATGACGTGACTTGACCGTGTCGCGGGAAGTGAAAGTCTCTCTCTGTCTCTCAGAAGATCACGTCTCATCGCAAGATTTTCTTTTATTATATATATACATTGTGCCAGTAGTGGGCGCTGTCGCTCCTCCAAACCCGCAGACAACACGTTCAGACACCAGGTAAAAGTCCCAGAAATGATTTTAATCTCTTCAATAATGTGCACAAAGCACTTCCACCTTCACAATACACAACAATTATCAATAATCAATACAATAATAAATCCTCCACTCCACCCAGAAGCTCTGTCACACTCCCTCCCAACTCCGGTTCAGTCTGCTGGGTTTCCCATCATCCTTTTTATAGTCCTTGACCTGGAAGTGCTTCTGTCCCTCAGTCCATGTGATTCCATAGCACTTCCGGGTCAGATGAAAACTCTTCTTTTTCTTCAGCACGAAAGTAAATCATTTCTTCCGTCCCCATGACTAGGGAATATTTCCGGGCTATAAGGAAAATATAAATCCCTGTGCCTCCCTGCAGTGTCCCCTGGCGGTCCCCACAGTACCCAGCAGGGCTGTGAAGCCGAACTCCATTGTCCATGATGCCCTGCGGGAATTCGGGGCACCTTCATGTTGCAGGGAGGACTCCATCTAGCGGCCTGTGGGTGTTGGCTGGGGTAAACTGCCGGCCATCTCTCACAGTTCCGCTCCCACTGAAGCACAGTGGGGCGTAGCGTCCAGCCCTACGAGGAGTCACTGGCTGTGGCCTGGTGCTTGGCTATGCCCTGTAAAATAACCATGGGAGAACCAAGGGGAGACATTATATAAATACCTCGCATTCTCCCCGCTTCTCCGTGGACAATTTCGCTATATATGGCCCGGTTGGCGGCATTCATAGCACTGCTGCCTTCCCCCTGCTTGTTTCCCCCTGCGAGACTGAAAACAGTTCGGAAACCCTTGCTCTGCCCGTTTACCCACTAAGGAGGGGTCAACCGCCGCACATGAACTCACAGATCCACACTCTATTATCAGGGGATCCCCGTTTTTCTTTCGGGATCTCTTTTTTAATCTGGGGTTGTTTCACAGTCTGAGTCTCTCTATGTGCAAGAGAGAGACCCTTTGCTGTTTGAACCCTTTTAGATTTGTAAATGACCAGCTCCAATGTCTTCAGGATCACTTCGCTCCGGGAGGCAGCACTATCCCACTGCTCCGGTTCGATTGATCCTTCCATCGGACACTCAGTCATTACACCAGAGTCTTTTGTAGGGCTCAAGGTTACTTTGCACCCGCAACCAATTAATCGCGGGCCCATTTCACTCTGTGTCCCTCTTTCGTTTACGGTTCCGGTAACCCTTACCTGTACCGGCAAATTAATCATTACGGGAGGCTCTCAACCGAATCGCCGCATGCATTCTTCCAGCCTTTTAAAAAGCGATTCGGTCGCTGCCCCCTGTTACTCCACGGTCTTCTTAATCGTATTCATGATCTGTAAAAAACTATGTATGGGCTAGAGTAGTTTTTCCAGCCTAGGGAATACTTCCAGGCTATAAGGAAAATATAAATCCCTGTGCCTCCCTGCAGCATTCCCTGGCGGTCTCCATGGTATTGAGCAGGGCCGTGAAGCCGAACTTGGGATAAACTTCCGGCCATCTCTCAGAACATATATGTTAATGTTTATGTTTTTATTTATTTAAAGGGTTAAAGGGCTTTTGTAAAAAGCCAAATTCCCCCCAGGGACAAATAAAGCTCTGTCTATCCATCTCAACAGTTTTAGAAAGGAGAAAGTCACAGTAGCATACAGTTTTGTGATAAAGAAAAAACAATCTGTGAAAGGTGTGTATTCATCATCATATTGGCATGTATAGCTATTTGATCTTCATCCATCCCTCCATTTTCCAAGCCTGTTTTATCTTGAGAAGGGTCATTAGGGCAGCTCAAGCCTGTCCCAGCAAGCATAGCGTGTAAGGCCATCAGTGTAAAAACACATCACTTCTGAAAGATTTACTGCTATACTTTAACATTAACTAAGGCGAGATTTGCCGGTAAATCTCTTGATTTCTGGAGATTTACTGCAGAATCCTTTGGTCAACTTTAGGCTGAATTTGGTAGGTCACCTGACTTGTACAGAATGGTTGTGGTTTGATTTTTTTTTTTTTCATTTTTCGATGATCTTTGGAAGAATGGAATGAATAATTACAAATCTTTTGGAAATGGCTTACAGACTCATAGGTATATTCTTTCCTGGAAACACAGGGAGCTCTTTTAAGTTTGGCATGATGTTGCCACAAACCTCAATTGCTAAGCCTAAATCACAGCAGAAGTTTCTGATGTTTGTCACAAAAAGAAAGTTTGTCAGCAAAGGAAATAGAGGACAGGATTATTTTTGGGTCTTTCAGGTTCAAACAACTGAGAAAATTAGTGTGGAATCAAAGTAGTGTGAGCCTTGAAAATAATTATAATAAACACTAGGATTGTTCAAAAAGATTCCATACTTTTCTATTTTTGTTGGAATAGGTGAAGGTGGGTGGAGCAGTAATTGGTCATGTATGAGTGTGTCATGTGACTAGTTTTGTCTGGCAAGCCAACTGCTCTTGCAGTTTAGTATAAGAGTTTTCACCCTGTCATTAAGATGGCTGTGAAACTTATAAATTGCACCAAAGAGGAACGGCATTCTATCATATGCTTTTTGTAGGAAGAAGGTTTGCCAAAAGCACAAATTCATCTCTGCACATGTGCTCAGTATGGGGATAAAGTTCTCTCTCATAGAATCTTCTATGAGTGGATTGAAATGTTTGAAAATGGCTGTACTAGTGTGATGGATGCAGAGAGCTCCAGACATCCAGCTACAGCCATGACCACGAGGAATGAAGAAAGAACCCTGATGTGAAAGCAGTGGTGCATCAGTGGCTACACACTGAACCAAAAACATTTTTTGCTGATGGCATTAAAAAGTTGTACAACACTGGGAAAATTGCATCACAAAGGAAGGTGACTATGTAGTAAAGTGATGCAATTTGCTTTTGAAATTCTTAATAAATAGAGTTACAAAAACTGAGAAAACTTTTTGAACATTCCTTGTAATAATAATAATAATAAATTTTGTATAAAGCCACAGTCCTCTCAATAGTTCTGTTAAGTGCTGAGGTCTGGGCTTGCACTAACAATGATTATGCTAAGCTCCATATCGGAACCAATATGTAGTTATTTGAAATGAAGAAATTGAGAAGCATACTTGGTGGGAAAATAACTGACATAAGCAATGTGGCATTATATAAAGAGACAAAATGATGAAACATTGAGAATATTGTGAGAAAATGTAGGTTAAGGTAGGCCAAATGTGTAAAGAATACTAAAGTAAATCCTTTTTTGGAAACTTTGTAGAAGGAATGTAATTTTTAGTTAATATATAATAATCTTTTACAATGTATTATAAGTATATAGACTGTACATGAAGCTGTAACAGAATGAACTATTGAACATGAGGAAAAGGATTGAATTTAACTCAAGAGTTAATTAAATGTAAGTTAAAGTTTAAGCGCATGAGGTTTCTGCCTTATCTTAGAGAAGCTGCCAATGTAATTTTCCAAGGTTAGAATGAGGTAAATGAGTAACAAACACCCCTCCAGAAAGAGGGGATAAACTGATGGGAAAGCCCATACACCCCTCCTATGAAGCAGTGTTAAATTTACAATAGGAAAATTTGCTAAGCACCTCTCTTAACAAAGCATTGCTCAGAATGAAGGGAGAATCAAAATGAGGCAGAAATTAGTGGTGGCATTAGTTGATTGGAGGAGTTAATAAAGCTCTGCATATTAAGAGACAGAGGATGTGATATATTAGATAAGGTAATTAGAAGAAGTATAAAGACTTCTGCGACTACCTTCTTTGAAGAAATAGTTTACTTGTAGTTAGTTTGTAGTTTGAAGATGTAGTCTGAAGTTTTTCAACGTCAAAGTTATTTCAACCAGAGATAGACCAAGGGTGATGTTATCACCTGGAGAGGTCCCAAACATGAAAGTCCAAAAAATATTTAAAATTGCCCACTAGAGTGGGAAGTTGCATCAAAAAAGCCTAGCTAGGTGCACAATGAGCAATGCAGAAATAAAATAAAAATAATAATGTTTGCAAAAATGTTCTGATGTACAAAATAAGCACCAAACAGCATAAAAACACAGCCAGGGATGACAGAAAGGGCAACAGCAATCCAAGATAAACAAGTCCCAGTCACAAGCCAGAAACAGAGCACAATGTCAAACACCCAGTAAATCAAAGTAGAAATTCACAACATCACAAGCATATTCAATGAACCACAAGGGACTGTGGATTGTCTCCTACCTTTATTGGGTTGAGGACAGTCTCCTGATAGTGATGGGCAGGTGGTACTGCCTCTTGGGGGGCTACCCACAACACACATGGAACACATTGGCATAAATTAACTAAATAAACAATACAGTTAACATATAAGCAAAATAAGTCTGACAGCAATGGAACTCCAACTGAGGGGTGGGGGAAAGTCTGGCTGAAACATGACAGATGAACTCAATGGATTTGAGAAGTGATTGTGCTGTGTTCAGTTTTGCCAGGGATCAGTGGAAACAGAAGGCTAATAACCGACCCAAATTGCTTTGCCTCCTCTCGTCCCTAACCTCTGAAAGGAAGAAACAGAACACATTATTATTATTATTATTATTAATATTATTATTATTTGGTTGGGCCCTATAAGAAATTCTCTTATGATTTTCTAATTATTTGATTCCATTCACACAAACTGAACTCTACTTTAATGTAATGGTAAAGGAACGACTGTACTAATGTTTCCATATAAAGAAATTGGATTTGTATTGATTTAAATAGTCCAAATTAGAAGAAAATATGATTTTTATGTCATTTGTTTATATTAGATTAGCTCTATTTTTCTCAGTATTGTTAAAATGACAATCAAATATTCTTTAGTCTAAATATGTGAGAAAAAAAGACAGAAACTGTTTCATGGTGTGTACTTTTACAAAACTGTAGCAAGAGAATATGTTATTAGATAAAACCATCCAAATGATTTGTTCTCCTCTAACAGTAATTACAGTGCATATGGGACAGTTTAAAGGCTCTGGTGATAGTAATTCTCTGCTGCTCTAAAGACTGGTGCTCTGTAATAATGCCTTTTCTTATCCTGCCTCTGCAGACCGGAAGATTGTCAGCTTTTCCACTGATGATGTCACTTCCGGTGTCCATTCACCTGGAACCGCTTTTTTCTGTTGGAAACAGTCATAACCGGAAGAAATGTGAACTTAGGCAGGTAGAACCAGACTCCCATCTAAAATCACATGTCTTTAACGTTTGTTAATCACGTATTCTTTCTATTTTTAATTTCAGTTTCCCTACAGGGTGTGCCTACTGGTGCCCCAGTCCTTTTATACTGTCTCTGTCTTGCTCTTACAACATTTACTGATCTTTGCAATCAGATAATTGTGTCACTAAATTCTTACACTGGTTTGGAAGCATACACACAGAGATACTGCAGTTCTTTATAACTTTTTGAATGAACAAAATGCTCTCAGGTGATTATACTGAGATGTTTTTGTATTTACAGTTTTAAGTGATCTCAGAAAAAATGTGTATTCTAGGATTATGAACAATACACATTATGTAAGAGCCAATCTTAGAAAGTTAAAGTTTTGATTTAAACTCATACTGATGTTTGCTTAATTTGAATAGAATATTAATGTCTTTCATAGTCATAGCTTATGGTATAGTCTTTTCTCCTTATAGTTAACAAGAGATAGAACCTTCTTACTATAACTGAGAAACAGTGTGATAATAAGCTCAGTTTGTTTAGAACAGGTCCCAGTAAAGAGGGACTTGAAAGATCCATTTTAAGCTTAGAAATGGGATAAGCATACAGTTTTCTGACCGCTTTGAAATGGTTCAGAAATGTTAAGTAAATAGTAATGATTTGAGATGTAACAAGATTTAAGCTTAGAATTGAACTTTTCTTAACATTAATTTTCCCTTTTTTGCTATTTTAATTTTCTTTTTTTTGTGTGATCTGTCTTACTTTAAAACTTAACTAAACTTTCAAAAATGAAGATATTTTGTCTGTGGAATCATTTCTGCGCGTCAGGCTTTTGTTGAATCCTATTTTTTGAGTTGACGCTGCAGAACTTTTGTAATTTTGGGAAAACGCAGCTACACATTATTATAATGGAAATATTATTCAATTACATGCTGTTTCAGTACATGAAATTACAGGGGATAAAATCATATTTAATAATTGTTATTCTTATTATTACTTATGGGTAAGATGGAGAAGATTCTTCACTATTTGCATCTGATATTAATCCAATGAGATAAAATGTAACAGAAAAAGAGGAAGAATTTACTATAACATTACAGAGGGGATGCATCAGTGTGGGCTGCAAAGGGTATAAAAGCAAAATTTGTTTCTTTGCTAATAAGAAACAAACTTAGGAGACATGTTGTTTAGTTACACACTTCTTCCCTACTTTGTCCACTTTATCCAGTTGGTCCCACACCCTACAAAGGAATAAGGTTTGATGCATTGGTCTTACCTTTTGAGTGAAAAAAGTCACAATTTTTGTTCATTTGGCTGAATCCTAAAGGTGCCTTTTTTGTTATTATTTGATGAAATTTCAGTGGTTGAAAATGTAGTGCAGTCCTACTGTGGACCCAAGGAATGAAAGAGAAAATTGATCGATGAATTCCTGTAACAGGAGGCTGCACAAACACGATCGTTAATGTACCTTTTGTACATGTCTGATACAACGTCGTTTTTGACATGAAGATTCAGGTGCGGCCATACTAGAATTTTTCTGTATAAGTGCAGACTTCTCTAATGTGAATATTAATTTACCTAATGAATAACATCTGTCCCTAATTTGTCAATGATTAGTTAAACATGCACATTCACATGCCTTTCACATCACAAAATAAATCAAACAATGGGATGCTTACACCTGTCTGGCATCACATTGTTGTGATACTTTCTGACATTGATGTCATCTGAAAAACAGATTCAAACGTTTAGTAAAGTGGCCGCCTCCCTGCCTAGGAACATCTATTGTATATGAGCTGCTTAAATTGAAACAGCAATCAAATGACTTTAGGATAAGCCGCAATAACACTGAAAAGTATGCAGACTCCACAAAATGTGCGCCCAGTAGCAGCGCTAACTGCTAGGTGGTCAGCGTGAGGCCAGCAAAAAATTGAAAGCACTATTTTATACTTACAGTACCTACCTGTTCTTTCTGTAATAGGACTCTGTACTTCTTTGAATTAGGAGTATCATACTGCTGGCTTCTTTTCCATGAAGTGGGAAGAGCACACACAGGCATCCTTGGTGCCATTTTATGTGAGAAAATCAAGATGCAGTGTAATGTCTTGTGAATGATCCATTCACCAACACCAACCAAAATTACTGTGGCTAACTTTAAAGGAGAACATGGTACTGCACTTTTTGTACATCTTCGCCAGCTTGTGCTATATGGGTCTCAGGGTAAAGCTTGAATCAAATGTGCCTGTTTAATATAAGCAATGACTTTAAAGCCCTATCACTAAACTGGAAATCTCAGGTTGCACACAAGCACACAAACCAATGGGTAAAGAGACCACTACAGGGCCAATTGGTCCAGCCCCGCCACCTGCGAAAAGGCTTGCAGTACCCTGGAATGCAGAAAATATCATATACTACAAGACAATCTGTTTTTCTAGATAAGTAATTACATTCCATATGTGATCTAAAATTGGAAAAACTTGCTTAAGACGACGACAAAGCTGAGAGTTACTATTAACATGTTAGTAAGAAGATAAATTATGGAGGAAACTTGTTACTTATTTTGCACAACATCTGGTGGTGCTCTGCCTGTCTGACCCTTAATGCAGAAGCCACCTCTGTATGTGACTCTCTGGTTCCTTGCAGAATCCTATGATTCCACTTAGCAGACTGTCCTGTGATGGACAAGTGTCTCATTTACTGAATGTTTAGAAAAGATGGAAAAAATAGACACAAAAATGGATTTAGAAGATGGATAGACAAAGAGAACAGCAGTAACTTGACAGGGGTGAGTTTAAAGAAAAATGTCCTCTGTAATTATTTAAATAGAATTTTATTATGGAGGTTTTTGAATGTTATTTTCAATGGAAGTTCTCTCTGTTCTGTAACGCTCAGATCACTCCATGGCAAAATGCAACCACTTTAAATAAGTCTAGAAAACATGTCTTTTGCCTGTTTTGTCTGGTTTTTGTTCCTGCGTTACGCCCAACATAACTAATGCAAAGGTCACAAAGTAGAAATGTACATTACATCATTACTTCTGCTGTGACACAGTGGTTAGTTAATACATATTTCAATGATAAAGTCCAGACTTTTCCCCACATTTTCAACAAAGTCACCCCAACAAGGGGGGTATTTACTACAGTACACTAAAACAAAGATCACATTATTTTGATTGAAAGCATAACTCTGAAGGTGTTGTTCAATTTGGAAAAATCAGAATGAATGAATCAGAAAGCTGTAAGAGCTCATTCTACTGTAGTAAGTTAATATTAATGGTAAATTCACAAAAGGATGTGCTGAATTTGAATAGAATTAAAGTTTCACATAATTACATAGATAATGTATGATTCTGCCATACTCCCCTATAAGCTAACATGTTAATGCAAAACTCTCAATGTTCTCCTGCATTTCTGGTGTAACAATAGAATGATCTTAGATTGTTAGATAGACACTGTCATTCATGCACGTCAGAGGGTCACCCAGGTACGTAGTTCCACGCTGGACTAAAATGGGTTGCTGCCGCTAACTGTCTTGTCTTCCTTTTCCTCCACAGTTTGGAGAAACTACCCAGTAAGGGCAACTGTCTCTGCCATTTCCAGTCCCCAGGCCATAAAAGCATGACTACCCAGAAGGAGGCATACTTCTCAACCAAGCAACCAGAATTGAAGGAGCTCCTTGATTACCTAAACAAAGAAATGCCTAGATTTTGTCAAGCCATGTTATTTTGTTAGCAACTCTTTTGTTTCATTTTCATGTCATTAAGGGTTTGTTTTTGTTTTGTCCTTTAATTAAACAGTGCCAGCTGGGTTGGTGCTCCAAAATGTATATTCTGTCAAGCCTATCATTCTCCTGACCTTTTGCTAAGCCCAGAACCGCATCATTGGACTTGGTACTCCAATGCTTGTGGTGTGATGAAGGAGATCGATCACATCCTTGTGGGCAGATGCTGGAGGCTCTTGCAAAACTGCAAGGTCTACAGAAGTGCCTAGTTTGTGAATTCTGACCACAGACTTGTTGTTTCTACTCTTAGGATCCAGCTTAGGTCCAGTAGTTTACCACCTACTAGAAAAATGAGCCTGGACTTGGCCATTTTTCCTAAACCAGGCTATTTCTAATGAGTTTGCACGCAGTTTGTTTGAGGAACTTGCAGATTTGGGTGCGACTACCGATCCTAATGTGATGTAAGAGACCTTCCATGACAAGACCCTGAAAGTTGCTGAGGGTTGTGTTGGTGTTACCGGTGTTCCAAGAAGGAGGGGTTTCATTTCGTTGGGCACGCTGGATATCATCGAGAGGAGTCGCAGCATATGACTTAATGGCAAGTCTGGTCTGTACCAGGATCTGAAAAAGACGGCTGCGAGGGCTCTGAGGGCAGATAAAGAGGCATTTGTTTGAGGAATCTGTGAGCAAGTGACACACCATCTGTGGTCTAGCGACCCACGCCCTGCTTAGAGGAATCAAAGCAGTACGCACATCCGAATCTGTTCCTCATAGAGTTGCTGTCAGGGTGGCTGATAGAACGATCCTTACGGATGGCACTGCTTACGGATGAACCACTGGGCTGGCTACTTTGAGCAGTTGCTCAAAGCTGATCCTCCGGCTAGGACGTTGGATATCTCTGGGTCCACGGTTCTTGAGGCCGATCCTCCATTTAGCTGTAAACCACCCAATCTCATTGAGATTGCACAGGTGGTGAACCTTCTGAGCGGGGGAGATGCTGCAGGGATCTGTGGTTCCGGTGTGAACTTCTCCAGGTTGGTGGTAAGGCTGTCCTCTTGGCATTGCAAGCAATCTTTGCTTCCATTTGGGAGTTTGGCATCATCCTGGAAAACGGGACTTGTCATCCCTATCTGGAAAGGGAAGGGTGATCGCCTGAATTGCAGCAACTACAGGGGGATAACACTGCTCTGAGTGCCGGGTAAGGTCCTTGCTAGGGTCATCCTCAATAGGATCCGTGATCACTTGCTCACCTACCATCAACCGGAACAGTATGATTTTACGCCTAAGAAGTCTATCATCGATCACATCCTAGCACTGAGGGTTCTTATGGAGCGCAAACGCGAATAGTGGCAGAGTTTCTTTGCAGCCTTTGTCGATTTTCGTAAAGTGTTCAACTCGGTTGATCGAGCTGCCCTGTGTGACATCCTGAGGGTTCGCCGGATCCCCTCGATGTTGCTGGATATCTTGGCTGGCCTGTACACTGGTACAATGAGTGCTGTGCAGAGTGAAGGCAGAACCTCATTTGTGTTTTTCCCATATGATTCTGGGGTTCATCAGGGGTTTGTTCTTGCTCCTACTCTGTTCAATGCTTGTATGGACTGAGTGTTGGGCAAGGTCATGGGGTCTAGTGGCTGTGGGGCATCTGTTGGTGGATGCTCAATGCAATGCTTTGATCTTCGTGGAGTCAATGGAGGATCTGATTGGGGCACTCAAGAGACTGAGTGAGGAGTCTGAGTGTCTGGGCTTGCAAGTTTCCTGGATAGGTTGTGTTTTGCAAATGTAGTGAGTAGTTATAGGCATGGGGTTTCTGTCAAAATCGCAATTAGAACTGTCAATCATAATGATTAATAACTTTAAGCCCCGCCCCCTCTGACGTCACACCGGAAGTGCCGCCCCACTGACAGAAGACCGGAAGTCCCCCCGTCGCCTCCTGATGACATCACGTCGGAATTCCCCCGCCCCTCCACGTGACCTCTCTCCTCTCTCGGATTGGTGTAAGGCTTCCCGTCCCCACCCCGACTCCTCCTTGAACCCTCCCCTGGCCCCTGATTGGTTCCATAAACTGTCAAGGGTCTGTTTGACGGATGCCTGACCGCTGTTTGAACCCGGATTGCACCTGCCGGGCGAAATAAACTGTCAAGGGCCGTGTGATGGATGTCTGACTGCTGTTTGAACCCGGATTGCACCTGCCGGGCGAAATAAACTGTCAACGGCCCGTGTGACGGATGTCCGACTGCTGTTTGAACCCGCTCAGCCCCCCTCCTCCCGAAAGACAAGCCCGGGCGTGTTACAGCCTTTACCTCGACAAGCTCGGACATGCCCGGGGCCTGTCGTGAACAGCTCAGGCATGTCCGAGGCCTGTCCTGAACAGCTCAGACATGCCCGGGGCCTGCCTGGGCCCCGCCCTTTCTCCGGCACAAGCCCAGACAGGCCCGGGGTCTGTCCTGACAGGCTCAGACCAGCCTAAAGTCGCCCCAGCACCGACCCGAGGATGTTCCGTACCCTGACGGCCTCAAGGGACTGCCTCGGCCTCTGGGCCCGAGGCAGCACCTGACGGACGGCAGCCCCAGACCTCCCAGTCCCCCAGACTTCCCAGTCGCCCAATGCTTACTGGCCAGTTCTGAAAAGGCCCTATAAAAAGCCAAGCATTTTGTTCTCATCTTGGCTTCAAAAACCTGCATTTTTCCAGCTCACACACACACACACACAGATAACAAACTGTCAGATCAAAGACACGGTCTGAGTCAGGCCGGAGCACCTGACGGTCGTCCTCCCCACACCTCCCAGTCCCCCACACTTCCCTGCCGAAAGCCTAAAAAGCTAAGTATTTTGTTCTATCTACGATTTTAAGATGAGCACACCATTAAAACATCTCATCTTTGCTTCAAACTAAGTCAAGCTGCTTTTTTATTTCCATCTCACACACAGATAACAAACTGTGAGATCAAAGACACGGTCTGAGTCAGTCAGCGTGATCGCACCCTGTTTCTGGGCCCCCCGGGGTCAGGCCGCACCTAGCGGCCGGTCTCCCCACCACTTCCCAGCCACTTCTGAAAGTGCTGTATAAAAAAGCGAATCATTTTCTTCGGTTCTATCTATGATTTTAATATGAACACGCCATTAAAATATCTATCAGATCTTTGCTTTATCACTTACAGGTCCATCCTTTTCCATCTCACAGAAATTCCTCAACCAACATTGAGTCAGGTTCCCAGTGACAGACTCTGCAGTAAAAACATTCTTAGCAATGGAGCCGGTTTCTCAAAAAGAAATCAAGCAGCCCCGCTTTTAGCAGACCCCCTTGCAAGCAGGCCTGTGTGCTCTGTCTCTCTCTCTCTCTCTCAGAGCGCAGACACAGGCTGAGACAGCCCCTGCTGCAGCGTGGAGCGTGATCGCCTTCGCATAGTTGTGTGCTTCAAGCACCCATTCCCGCTGGGTGAGCCCCAGCGAGATCGCCCGCTTGTCAACAGCTGTCTGTAAACTCCCCTACCCCCATACGTCAGTGGGCTTGAGACCGCGCAGACCCTCGGTCGATGGATCTTTTAAAGTTAAGGGATTTTTAAAGATTAGCTTGTAAAGTTTGAGATAACTGCTAGTTCAGCCCTTTAAAAATCACACCTAGTTAAATAATATGCCGCAGTTCCCTTTTAAGTCACGTTTGAGACGTCTAGCCTGGGCTGATTGGTGGCTGATATCAAAAATGTTCACATATATACAGAACTTAACCTTAGGGTTTATTTTCCGGGGTCTGTCTAAAATCAAACAAAAGACACTTACTAAAAAAGAGCAAAACCCTAATTTCCTTAATTACATTGTCCTCCTGGCTGAGTAATGAACCATGTCCTGTACTTTCGAGAGGCCGGCCCATGCCTGTCTTCCCTTACACTATATAGCATGTTTGGTTACTCTTTTGTAAGTATAATATAATGAAGTATCACTACACTGGTCAAGAGAGACGGATTCCACTTTTGTTTTTGCTTAGCTCATTTCTATCACCTAGGAGCCTTTTGACAAAAGAAACCTCTCTAAATACACTTGTGCATTTCAACGGAGATTTATAAGAAAGCAGGTTTTCTACCTTATCCCAGTTTTGTACGTGCATGTAAAAGCACAGAATTTTGATATTTTCTGTCTACTCAAAAAACTGAAAATATTTCTATTAACACAAATGATAATTAGAAATCATTTTACTATTTTTAATTAAAAGTTAAAACAGAAAAGCCCAATTATGATTTTTGTTTTGTCATGGGAGGGCCCTAGGGTGACACTTTTCCCCTTTATACTCTTACTTCTGTAGACCTTAAAACATATTCTTACCAAAATAGTTCATCACTTCCCAATTCCTGTAACATCAGGTAATTAGACAGAGCTCCATGACAGGCAAGAGATGATTATAGGTCAAATACACAGTGTCATAAAATAAAATAAAGTGTTAACACCGTGCAGACCTCTGCCCATGACGGATGGATCTTTTAAAGTTAAGGGATTTTTAAAGATTAGCTTGTAAAGTTTGAGATAACTGCTAGTTCAGCCCTTTAAAAATCACACCTAGTTAAATAATATGCAGTAGTTCCCTTTTAAATCACGTTTGAGACGTCTAAAAAATCTAGCCTGGGCTGTATAATTTGTAATTATATTACTTAATATAATTTGTATAAAAATCGATCTAAAACAAGCCTTTTTCTCTTCAAACTCACCCCACATTTTAAATACAGGTATCTTCAGCTGACCCTAAGGAAACATCTTGTGGAAGCAAGCGGCCCGCATGGCTCAGGGAGGGGCTGATGGTTCCAGCAGGGGCCGATTTCACACTTCAGCTAAATCAGGTTTCCAGTGACGGACTCTGCAGTAAAAAACAGTTTTAGCAATGAAGCTGATTTCCCAGAGAGAAAGACCAAGTGGCAGACCCAGTCAGCTTTTAGCTGACCCCCCTGCGAGCAGCCCCCCCTCTCTCTCTACACACAGAAAGTAAAGTCAGGCTCTGCAAGCACCCCAATCGGAGGAAGGACTCTGTGAGTTCGCTTGCAAACAACTGAGCCCGCCGTTTCGAGCACCCACCCCCTGGGTGACCCTCAGAGAGCTCACCGGCTGCTAGTCTCAGGAATTTGTTAGGATTATGTCATGTACAAACCTAAACTTTGATTTATCACCTTTAAAGACATGGAGCAGTCTCGTGCTACAAACGCCTTGTGTCTCTTTTTAACACTTCTGCCTGTAAAAGCTCTCTATTCCTTCTGTGGCCTCAGGTTTAATAGGGGCTTGCACCCAGGCTAATGAACAAGGTCCTGTACATGTCGAGATGCCGGCCCATACCTGCCGTCCCTTACACTATATAACATGTTTGGTTATTCATTTTGTATATATAATATAATGAAGATATTTTTAAAAGTAACCCCACACCGCACAAGAGAGACAGATTCCACGTGTGTTTTAGGATTTGCTGCGATCAGTGATTTTAGTGTTTTGCTGAGCTCATTTCTATCACCTAGGAGCCTTTGGACAAAGGAAAACTCTGTAAATACACTTGTGCGTTTAAACGGAGATTTATAAGAATGCACAGGAGGCCGTAGTGAGGTGTGCTGGTTTAACTATAGTCAGGGGATGTAAGTAGCCCTTTTTTGCCCCTCCGAAGTTCATCGAACTAAAATCATGTTTTTAAAATCAGCAGCTTTAGCTCATGCTAGTGACCTCGTAAATGGGAGCCAACCGCTCAGCACGCTTGTATAGCTCACAAAATAGCAGAGCTAATTACTCTTTCTTCTTAAACTAATGATCAGATATTCGGGTAATTCTTAATGAAACACTAAAGCGTTAGTGAACAAAATACATGTTCAGTAGCCAAGTAAAACGACCGGTTGCTTTAACATGAAAATAAAGTATCTTTAGAAAATAAAGCATCTAAAAGCATCTTTGTAAAGGTCCGATTTTAAAACATTATAAGAAAAATCCTTGTTTCCAAAGGAGTTCTTTGGAACCATCAGTGCCTTTCTGATCACATCCATCCCAAACATAGCATAGAACTTAATTTCTGAACTCCTTTTAAATGAGAATAGCCAGTATAAGGTCCCTAAAGGAACCGGAGACATCTGATATCTTTTACCCTATATGTTTTCTTGCCAGCCCAAGTCATTCAGATTCTGCTTACAACACAAATGTACGATTATTTTTCTCAAATGGCCAGTTCTTTGGCCTGCTAATCATGAAAAAAATCATATTTTATTCTCCTGACACTTTATTTGCATATTTTATTATACCTACTTGTATCGACATTTATCTATCTCTATATTTATTTTTCTGTATCAGAAGGTAGTTTAAGTCAATTTGTTTTGGGTTCAATAGATGTATTTTTCATATTTTCGATTCTTGTTTTCTTTTTTCACATCTTGAGTCCCCTTTTTGTTACTTGCCCCTAGCGTGGTCAGCCCAGTTTGAGAGCCACTGTTGTAGGGTTTTATTGGTAAAACACTCTGCGGCATTTCAAGCTAAGTTAGATTCCCTTGTTTATTCAGCCGTCCATCGGTGTTCCATTTTTGTTATAAATTGTATTTAGTCTCTCTTTATTTACTAAGCATTTTATATGATGATTAGAAAACAGTTATCTTGTTCAGGCTTTACTTTAAATCAGCATTTTCATCAACAGGTTATAAACACTTTGGTACTCAGGGGTCTTTGTATAATACAGCGTTTTAGAAATTCTGTGAATGCTTGGTAAGAGCCTTCCATTTTACAGCAGTTATGAGACCCTGAAAATAAGAACGGTTATAGGAACCTGTACACTACAGGGCTGATGATGATTAGGCTTTGGACACGTTAGGCCAATCAGGATGGAAAATGTTTTTAGTGAATAGTTACATCATATCTATTATAGGCGTTAGCACAAGGATTAAAATTTTACTAAAACAGTGAGGTTTATTCTTTCTTTTAGGTAGTCTAGGTGACATAGGACGGCGGTTATTGAAAACTGCTTTCTCCTCTGTTTGTGAAAAAGCATCCTTGGTTTTAGTAGCATTCAGGGTCAAGGGACGTAAGTTTGAACTGTGATTCCAAGAGTCAACAAGTGTCTGCAATCTTCTTGAATACGAGTCCAAGGACCTGGGTTTGCGCAGGGATCATAGTCAGGGGCAGAGTTACGCTAGACATTATTATTCCAAAATGAAACATTGACTCGCCCCTATCTCAAAGATAAGACAGGTAAAACTAAAATGTACAAATACTAAGTGACAGAGGAGATTAAAAAACATCTTAAGACCGGATCACCCCAAGCTCACCGCACACTACAACAGAACCTACGTGTTCTGCGGTATATTATCAACTAAATGGTCATCTATGTAGGCAGTTCCACGGGATGGCAAAGAGTTGGGGAAAACATTATTTAACATCTGCTAGTATGAGGCTGATTAACATTAGCCGGTTATTGTTAGAATCTTATCTGGCACTAAAAGTCAGGCTTGTGTTCCTCCTGATTCAGGAAGAACATTAAATATTGGAGTTTAGAATATGAACTAGACTGATAAGGACATTGTGCCAAAATTAATAAATAAAGTAAATAACCACATGAAAAAGTGGAGTGATTACAATTTGAAAAACTGCCGTGATGTATCAAAACATTTGAAATAAATAATAAGCTTTTTGACATGCAGTCCGGAATAGTCTGAATGTGTCTTAAAGAGTTCATTTTTTAAATAAAACTTAAAAAGGCAAATTAAAAATATTAAATCTGAATAAAACACAGAAGTATCATTTAATGATATCAATTAGGGTTAAGTATTATCAAGCACCGGGATCTATTTATCAGGTTTATTTAATTTAGTTATAAACAAAATGATTGTTGGCATTTTGCTTTGAAATGAACAATAGTCTGATAGAGCTTTAAGAATTAGAATGCAAGGGCTGACAAAGAGTATCTCGGATGTCTGTTTTATTTTAACCTTTTGACAAGAAGCCCTGGTCAGGAAATATACCACCTATGTTGAAAATGAACAGTGCCGACATGCTAACTAAATAGATATAATCTAAGATATTTTAGAATATGACCCTAGGCGCTAACCCCCATGATTCTGACCAACTAAAGGGTCTTCACTTCATTGTCCAACTTCCTGCGGGTGCTATGGATCTTGTAATGGAGACTGCAAAAGATTCTCTAATCTTTACTCTGTAATGGTCCATATGATGGAGATCTAGCGCCTGGGTCCGCAGGGTTAACCGGTCATAGGACATGATGTTCAAAATTCAACTCGGGTTTTTCAAATGAGATAGGACGAGTGCGGCGTGTGTTCTGTATTCACTATTCACAACGACCATAACCCCGAGACCTTAGGTTTTTATGACGAAGTACCTTTCACTGACCGAATAAGAGACATCCATCAAAAGGCTCTTGACAGTTTCCTGAACCAATCAGGCCGGTGGGGCGGGTGTCGCTTTTCAAAGAGTATAAAAACGTTTTCAACGACCCACTATCCTCGACGGTGAAAGAAATTAGGGTTTAAAAATCAACTGGTCCTTTATTGGTCATTTTCAAAAACAATCTAAAATTAAGAGAGGTTTTACCAACCACTTCAAAACATTACAACTAAACAGCGTGATTAAAAGCCGACAAAAAACATGTGATCTCACCGAAACATTCAGTTCAGACACTTCATCTGATTTTCCAGTTCGTATACCTGGTAAAATCTTAAAGTTCCATCAAACCTATCAGGTCCAGAAAATGGCATTTAGAGAATGCCTCAGCTATTTCACGTATTTTTGAATAAGAGTCGACGTACATGTGATAAAAGGCTTGGACGATCGACTCCTGAATAGAATGTTTATTTTTCCGATCAACAGCATTTTGTACAAAGGCAATGAAAAGGCAGAAAGATGTGGAAGCAGCCCAGAGTCTTGATAACCGGGATCCTGAGCCACGGTTTGTGGAAAATAGACAGTCGCTGCTGCTGATGAACCAATCAGTCTCAAACGGACCCGTAGGCTGTGTCTGGCTGGGTCGGTCCGTACAACATCCCTGCCGGTACTTTTTAGGTGCCGATCCGTTATTCTATCCGGCAGAGCCGCCATCCAACACTTGCCCAGCTTCAGAGACTTTCAAAATGTTTCACCCAGGGTCCGTCCGTTTGTTCAAGGGCCATGCCCGCATAATCCCATCCTTGGGTGATAGGTTCCAAACGGCCGGAGCTTCTGCTGGGTTGTCCACGGCCTCTTCTTGTTGCACGGCCTGAATGGCTATCTCCTCAGACCCTGCTAGGAACCCCGGAACATCATGAGCAGGTACAAAAATGTCAGGTACTGCGCGGTTCTCCAGGAAACTATCCGACCAATATAGATCACCAGGGGCAGATACCTGAGGCTCAGGCCCCTAGATCTGGGCAGTTGAAGGCATAAGATGGTCCGCCGAGAAGGCTGGTCTGCAGGCTAGCTGTTAGGCGCAGAGTACTCGGAGTCGGGCACGATAGCCTCAGGTCAAAACAGGCCATCGTAGGAGGCCGTCTGGTCCGTAGACTGTCGTGGCTGATCAGGAACATAGCCGAAGAGATGCAGATTGTTAACCGTTCAAAACACGTAGTTGAAAACGTTTTTTATACTCTTTGAAAAGCGACTCCCGCCCCACCGGCCTGATTGGTTCATGAAACTGTCAAGAGCCTTTTGATGGATGTCTCTTATTCGGGTCAGTGAAAGGTACTTCGGCATAAAAAACCTAAGGTCTCGGGGTTATGGTCGTTGTGAATAGTGAATACAGAACACACGCCGCACTCGTCCTATCTCATTTGAAAAACCCGAGTTGAATTTTGAACATCATGTCCTATGACCGGTTAACCCTGCGGACCCAGGCGCTAGATCTCCATCATATGGACCATTACAGAGTAAAGATTAGAGAATCTTTTGCAGTCTCCATTACAAGATCCATAGCACCGCAGGAAGTTGGACAATGAAGTGAAGACCCTTTAGTTGGTCAGAATCATGGGGGTTAGCGCCTAGGGTCATATTCTAAAATATCTTAGATTATATCTATTTAGTTAGCATGTCGGCACTGTTCATTTTCAACATAGGTGGTATATTTCCCTGACCAGGGGCTTCTTGTCAAAAGGTTAAAATAAAACAGACATCCGAGATACTCTTTGTCAGCCCTTGCATTCTAATTCTTAAAGCTCTATCAGACTATTGTTCATTTCAAAGCAAAATGCCAACAATCATTTTGTTTATAACTAAATTAAATAAACCTGATAAATAGATCCCGGTGCTTGATAATACTTAACCCTAATTGATATCATTAAATGATACTTCTGTGTTTTATTCAGATTTAATATTTTTAATTTGCCTTTTAAGTTTTATTTAAAAATGAACTCTTTAGGACACATTCAGACTATTCCAGACTGCATGTCAAAAAGCTTATTATTTATTTCAAATGTTTTGATACATCACGGCAGTTTTTCAAATTGTAATCACTCCACTTTTTCATGTGGTTATTTACTTTATTTATTAATTTTGGCACAAATGTCCTTATCAGTCTAGTTCATATTCTAAACTCCAATATTTAATGTTCTTCCTGAATCAGGAGGAACACAAGCCTGACTTTTAGTGCCAGATAAGATTCTAACAATAACCGGCTCATGTTAATCAGCCTCATACTAGCAGATGTTAAATAATGTTTTCCCCAACTCTTTGCCATCCCGTGGAACTGCCTACATAGATGACCATATAGTTTATAATATACCGCAGAACACGTAGGTTCTGTTGTAGTGTGCGGTGAGCTTGGGGTGATCCGGTCTTAAGATGTTTTTTAATCTCCTCTGTCACTTAGTATTTGTACATTTTAGTTTGTACTGTCTTATCTTTGTGATAGGGGCGAGTCAATGTTTCATTTTGGAATAATAATGTCTAGCGTAACTCTGCCCCTGACTATGATCCCTGCGCAAACCCAGGTCCTTGGACTCGTATTCAAGAAGATTGCAGACACTTGTTGACTCTTGGAATCACAGTTCAAACTTACGTCCCTTGACCCTGAATGCTACTAAAACCAAGGATGCTTTTTCACAAACAGAGGGGAAAAGCAGTTTTCAATAACAGCCGTCCTATGTCACCTGGACTACCTAAAAGAAAGAATAAAACCTCATAGTTTTAGTAAAATTTTAATCCTTGTGCTAACGCCTATAATAGATATGATGTAACTATTCGCTAAAAACATTTTCCATCCTGATTGGCCTAACGTGTCCAAAGCCTAATCATCATCAGCCCTGTAGTGTACAGGTTCCTATAACCGTTCTTATTTTCAGGGTCTCATAACTGCTGTAAAATGGAAGGCTCTTACCAAGCATTCACAGAATTTCTAAAACGCTGTATTATACAAAGACCCCTGAGTACCAAAGTGTTTATAACCTGTTGATGAAAATGCTGATTTAAAGTAAAGCCTGAACAAGATAACTGTTTTCTAATCATCATATAAAATGCTTAGTAAATAAAGAGAGACTAAATACAATTTATAACAAAAATGGAACATCGATGGACGGCTGAATAAACAAGGGAATCTAACTTAGCTTGAAATGCCGCAGAGTTTTTTACCAATAAAACCCTACACAGTGGCTCTCAAACTGGGGGCTGACCATGCTAGGGGGTGCGAAGTAACAAAAAGGGGACTCGAAGATGTGAAAAAAAGAAAACAAGAATCGAAAATATGAAAAATACATCTATTGAACCCAAAACAAATTGACTTAAACTACCCTCTGATACAGAAAAATAAATCTAGAGATAGATAAATGTCGATACAAGTAGGTATAATAAAATATGCAAATAAAGTGTCAGGAGAATAAAATATGATTTTTTTCATGATTAGCAGGCCAAAGAACTGGCCATTTGAGAAAAAATAATCGCACATTTGTGTTGTAAGCAGAATCTGAATGACTTGGGCTGGCAAGAAAACATATAGGATAAAAGATATCAGATGTCTCCGGTTCCTTTAGGGACTTTATACTGGCTATTCTCATTTAAAATGAGTACAGAAATTAAGTTCTATGCTATGTTTGGGGTGGATGTGATCAGAAAGGCACTGATGGTTCCAAAGAACTCTTTTGGAAACAAGGATTTTTCTTATAATGTTTTAAAATCGGACCTTTACAAAGATGCTTTTAGATGCTTTATTTTCTAAAGATACTTTATTTTCATGTTAAAGCAACCGGTCGTTTTACTTGGCTACTGAACATGTATTTTTGTTCACTAACGCTTTAGTGTTTCATTAAGAATTACCGAATATCTGATCATTAGTTTAAGAAGAAAGAGTAATTAGCTCTGCTATTTTGTGAGCTATACAAGCGTGCTGAGCGGTTGGCTCCCATTTACGAGGTCACTAGCATGAGCTAAAGCTGCTGATTTTAAAAACATGATTTTAGTTCGATGAACTTCGGAGGGGCAAAAAAGGGCTACTTACATCCCCTGACTATAGTTAAACCAGCACACCTCACTACGGCCTCCTGTGCATTCTTATAAATCTCCGTTTAAACGCACAAGTGTATTTACAGAGTTTTCCTTTGTCCAAAGCCTCCTAGGTGATAGAAACGAGCTCAGCAAAACACTAAAAATCACTGATCTCAGCAAATCCTAAAACACACGTGGAATCTGTCTCTCTTGTGCGGTGTGGGGTTACTTTTAAAAATATCTTCATTATATTATATATACAAAATGAATAACCAAACATGTTATATAGTGTAAGGGACGGCAGGTATGGGCCGGCATCTCAACATGTACAGGACCTTGTTCATTAGCCTGGGTGCAAGCCCCTATTAAACCCGAGGCCACAGAAGGAATAGAGAGCTTTTACAGGCAGAAGTGTTAAAAAGAGACACAATGCTTTTGTAGCACGAGACTGCTCCATGTCTTTAAAGGTGATAAATCAAAGTTTAGGTTTGTACATGACATAATCCTAACAAATTCCTGAGACTAGCAGCCGGTGAGCTCTCTGAGGGTCACCCAGCGGGGGGTGGGTGCTCGAAACGGTCGGGCTCAGTTGTTTGCAAGCAAACTCACAGAGTCCTTCCTCCGATTGGGGTGCTTACAGAACCTGACTTTACTTTTTGTGTGTAGAGAGAGAGGGGGGGCTGCTCGCAGGGGGGTCAGCTAAAAGCTGACTGGGTCTGCCACTTGGTCTTTCTCTCTGGGAAATCAGCTTCATTGCTAAAACTGTTTTTTACTCAGAGTCCGTCACTGGGAAACCTGATTTAGCTGAAGTGTGAAATCGGCCCCTGCTGGAACCATCAGCCCCTCCATGAGCCATGCGGGCCGCTTGCTTCCACAAGATGTTTCCTTAGGGTCAGCTGAAGATACCTGTATTTAAAATGTGGGGTGAGTTTGAAGAGAAAAAAGGCTTGTTTTAGATCGATTTTTATACAAATTATATTAAGTAATATAATTACAAATTATACAGCCCAGGCTAGATTTTTTAGACGTCTCAAACGTGATTTAAAAGGGAACTACTGCATATTATTTAACTAGGTGTGATTTTTAAAGGGCTGAACTAACAGCTATCTCAAACTTTACAAGCTAATCTTTAAAAATCCCTTAACTTTAAAAGATCCATCCGTCATGGGCAGAGGTCTGCACGGTGTTAACACTTTATTTTATTTTATGACACTGTGTATTTGACCTATAATCATCTCTTGCCTGTTATGGAGCTCTGTCTAATTACCTGATGTTACAGGAATTGGGAAGTGATGAACTATTTTGGTAAGAATATGTTTTAAGGTCTACAGAAGTAAGAGTATAAAGGGGAGGCCGTCAGGGTACGGAACATCCTCGGGTCGGTGCTGGGGCGACTTTAGGCTGGTCTGAGCCGGTCAGGACAGACCCCGGGCCTGTCTGGGCTTGTGCCGGAGAAAGGGCGGGGCCCAGGCAGCCCCCGGGCATGTCTGAGCTGTTCAGGACAGGCCTCGGGCATGCCTGAGCTGTTCACGACAGGCCCTGGGCATGTCCGAGCTTGTCGAGGTAAAGGCTGTAACACGCCTGGGCTTGTCTTTCGGGAGGAGGGGGACTCAGCGGGTTCAAACAGCGGTCAGACATCCGTCACACGGGCCGTTGACAGTTTATTTCGCCTGGCAGGTGCAATCCGGGTTCAAACAGCGGTCAGACATCCATCACAAGGCCCTTGACAGTTTTTTTCGCCCGGCAGGTGCAATCCAGGTTCAAACAGCGGTCAGGCATCCGTCAAACGGACTCTTGACAGTTTATGGAACCAATCAGGGGCCAGGGGAGGGTTCAAGGAGGAGTCGGGGTGGGGACGGGAAGCCTTACACCAATCCGACACTGGGGGCGGCGCCAACGGGGCGGAGAGAGGTCACGTGGAGGGGCGGGGGAATTCCGACGTGACGTCATCAGGAGGCGACGGGGCGGGACTTCCGGTCTTGCGTTAGCGGGGCGGTACTTCCGGTGTGATGTCAGATGGGGCGGGGCTTAAAGTCATTAATCATTATGATTGACAGCTCTAATTGCGATTTTGACAGAAACCCCATGCCTATAACTACTGTAGTGGCATTCTATCCAAGTCTGGTTTTTGCTGCTTTGGTGAACAAGAATTGGATAAAGTTGCATCAATGAATAAAAGCATTAGACGCGGCCAGGAAAGGCCACAGATCCACCAAAGTAGTAGTAATACCAAGGCTAGCAATTAGCCTTGGCAGCTTCTTTACTAATTTCCTACAATTGCTGGACCAAATCCAGTCATTATTATACATTCTGGTTGGTACCTTTTTCAAGGCCAACTCTTTCACCAGACCCTAACCCTTTGCCCACATGACAGCTCCACATAGCTATTGCAGGATATTCTTGGACCAGACTAAGGAAATGGCCCAGTCATCAGATGTTTACTGATGAATCCCATTAAATGGCTGCAGAGGTAAGTTTGAATAACAGTAATTCTTCTTCTAAATGAACTTTTATTATTGGTGGTCTCATTGAGGGCAACTGTAGTCTGCTCCTTGTTTTGCTTGTCAAGGTGATCTCACCTTTTGCCTGCATTAAGCACTTTGCACTTTTGTACATACACTGTTTTTAGAGTTTTGAATGTGGGTAATGAACACACCAGGAATATTGATTTGTGTTTTCTATTCAATTAAATGTAACTCCTTATTAGATTACGGTCTTGATTGTCATGGCACTGGAGAGTGGTGACATATTGTATGTTTATTGGGTATTCAAGTGAGACCTTCGCTAATGATAGGTTTGTATTAGGGTGATAGTGTCACATGCACAGTATACAGTGATAATCTCCAGTGTTACACCTAATACAAGATTAGAATGCTTTACAACTTTTTTTTCATTAATTTTGGACTACAGGCAGGCTACATGACTAGTTCAGGGTACATAATAAGTTCTTCATTTTCTTCCTCTTCATGTTTTCCTATTTTTATGTGAGTTCAATGGGCTTGATTAACCTTCTCCAAACTGCTCTGTCTTGCACTTCTTCCTCAGTCAATATAGATCTTCTTTTACTTTATCTACCTCTGCTTTGGTCTTCCACACTTTCTCTTTCTCTGTACTTTCTCCATACGTTTTCTCTTCCTATCATTCTTATACAAGTTGATCTTGGTTTCATCTGTCCAAAGAACCTTATTCCACAACCAGACAGGCTTTTTAAGATGTTCTTCAGTGTAACATGTAAACCCTCTGTATTTATATTCATGAAGGCCTCACTTGATCGTAGACTTTGATAGTGATACACCTACCTCCTCAAGAGTGCTCTTGAGCTGGTTAGATGTTGTGAAGGGGTTTCTCTTCACCAAGGAAAGAAGTCTGCGATCATCCACCATAGTTTTCTTCCATGGTCTCCCAGGGATTTTTGATGTTGCTGAGGTCACCAGTGCATTCCTTCTTTTTAAGAATGTACCAGATTGTTGATTTGGACACTCCTGAAATTTTAGCTATCTCTCTAACAGGTTGATTTTGTTTTTTTCAGCCTAATGATGTCCTCCTCACCTATTTGGACCTCATGTCGAATTCCAGTGAATAGCTACCAAATGCAAATTCAATGCTTTGAATCAACTCCAGATCTTTTATGTATTTAATTTCATACATCTGGCCATGAAACTGTTTATCATTCACATGTCCAATTACTTTTGAGCCTCCGAAAATGGAGGGACTCTGTGAAAAATGGCTGTAATTTCCAAAACCTTAATGCAACAACTTTGTTAAACTCCGTTAATTAAAGCTGAAAGTCTATACTTCTGTCACTTCACTGCTTAATTTCAAATCCATTATAATGGTATACAGAGAGAAAATTACTAAAGCATCAATGTCCAAATATGTATGGACCTAATTGTAATTTTCCACTTTTTGTTACCACTGATCCTAGATATTTAAATGTATCCACTGTTTTCAATAGCTCTCCATGCAGGCTAACTGCTGAATCCTGATCATCATTAAACCTCATGCATTTTGTCTTCTTCCTATTAATCTTCAACTCTCTATCTACTAAAGCCCTTTTCCATTCTTCCAACATCCTCTCCACTTCCTCCTGTCTGGTGCTACACAACACAAAGTCATCAGCAAAAAGCAAGCACCAAGAGGATTGGTCTTTTATCACTCAACACATCCATAATCAGATGAAAAAGTTAAGGACTTGAAGAATATCCCTGGTACAGACCTACTCTAACTGGGATTTCCTCTTTTACCCCAACACTGCTTTTAACCCAAATTCTCACTTTCTCATACAAATCCTGGACAATCCCCACCTACACCTGTGGTACTCCTCTCTCTCAGGGTACACAATGAGTCACAGGCAGAAGTTAAACCAACAACCTTTGGCTTTTATGTCCACGGTCTTAGTCTATACCACCCACCATTGCTGCAAAGAGTCATGAATTCCTGCCAATTGGTGCTCTGCGGAAGGTTAAGTGCCACTTCATCCAACTGGCAGTTGTTCTTTATGCCACCAATTGTCATGTGATTTATGAGTTCCACCAGATTAATCAATCTTTATTTTATATAGTGTCCTATACAGAGCACCCCATCCTAAGATTCTTTATAAAGCAAATGAGGGTGCGATTCAATCTGATAATATAAAGAGCAGCACAGGATCATTCAATATATAATACTAGTTGTGTAAGCCCATGCTGTAAAAAGCTTGGGGTCCTAGAAACTATTGAAATCGTCAGAAAAAGAAACTGAAATGTAGATATGTCTGGTAATTCAAAGGAACTACTGAGGTTTTGTTTTGCTGACATGCTGGCCCTGCTTGTGTTATTAGCAGCTAAGCGAGTTGTCTGTTTCCTCGGAGGAGGAATCTTTATCCCGACTCCACCTCTCGCTTCTGGGCCAGACAGACACACACACTTCCACGCATAGATATTTACATATAAGAAACTGTGGAGATCCCATTCAAGCTAACATGAACTGATACAACATGGATGTAGAATGATTGCAGAGACTGCCTCTGACTGACAGAGCAGGAACTACAATTTTTTTTTAATGTTATGAGCTTTGATTTTTCATATAAAGTAAACCTCAAAACTGAAATGAACAGTAGTAGAGCTGAAGACTGTGGTCAAATGCATCCTCAATACAAAGCATCACATTTTGTTACATGACCACTAACTGGTGATGTCGCTTCCACGCTTGTGTGTCAAGTTTGTCTTACTGTGGTGTTCACAACAACTCATCCAGATACTGTGTCCAGTTTCATTTTTGTTGCACACATGTAATTTTCTCAGGCCAGTCCATTAGAATGTCATCTCAGCGTGAAATGGACCTCGAAGTATGACAAAAAGGGGTATAACTGGAAGAAAGAAAAGCCGTGAACAGCAGTAGTTGTCTGTTTTAAAACTGGTGTGGGTGCACGATGGAGCTTCTATTGGATCTTTACTGTGTTTAGTTTTTTTTTTTCCATGAAGCAAGTTGCAGATTGACGGAGGAAGTAGTTGGCAAAACTGACACATATAGTGCATAAAGATCTATTTTTTTACCTTTGATTGCACTACTACTGGTTGTTTAAAGATTGCTAATCTACCCATAATGCTGTTCAGATGAATTAATAGTTTGTACTTTTACTGTAGTTGTATGAATGGACATCATCATTGCCTCATGTTGTCACTAAGTGCATTGCAGACAGAAATTCGAGTTATCAGGACAGACAGCTTTATCAGGTGGTACAGTGGTTAGTGCTGCTACATCTCAGGTCTAGGAGACTTGATTGCATTCATAGCTCAGTCACTGTCTGTGTGGATTTTCCATAACACATTCGCTTCAGAGCAGGCCATCCACCTGAAGCTAAGCATGTTCGGACCTGGCCAGTACATGGATGGCAGGCCATCTAGGAAAGCTTGGGTTGCTACTGGTAGAGGTGTTGGTGAGGCCAGCAGGGGGCACTTGCTGTGTGGTCTGAATATGAATCCCAGTTTGTGTAACAACACTGTGTTGTTAAAATGGTTCCGTCCTTTGGGTGAGATGTAAAACCGAAGTCCTCACAGTCTGTGGGCATCCTTTGTAAAGAGTTGGATGTATCCCAACATCCAGGCTAAATTTCCCACCACTGCCTAGTTATTCTGGCTCCCTAATCATCCCCTGTCTCTAACTGGTTATCTTTCTCACCACTTCACCACCTAAAAGCTAATATGTGGTGAGTGTATTGGTGGAAAAATGGCTGCCATCTCATCATACAGGTGGATGCTACACATTAGTGGTGGGTGATTGAACTGGCCCCCCAATCACTGAATTGCTTTGAGTAGCAAGAAAGCGCTATGTAAAGATAAAGAAATATTACTATTATTATTAAGTTGTCTGTGTACCCAGTGTGTGTGGGTTGTGCTACTCCCACTGCTTTTTGACGGAGTCTTTCTTTTACAAAAGACTGTTCTCCAAGCCTAATCCCTGCTTTTCTTTTTACATTTGTCATTGTGAGCCTCATTAGGTCCCTAATTGTTAAATTAACAGTGCCGAAAGTCTGAACTCTTTGTCTACAAAGGTGCCAAAGCTCTAAGCATTGCTTTCAATGCAATTGTCACCATCTTTTATGTTTTGCCTGGGTTTTTAGAACATGTCCATTGTACAGTTTGATGACCTGTAAAATAACATTTTCATACTGCTTAATCCAATTCATGATTCAGCAGCATCATGCGTAAGGCTGATTTTCAGAATTATAAAACCTACAAATGCATAAAAAGAGGCTTGAAATGTGCATATTTCCACACAAAACACAAGATTTCTGAAAGAAAATCTGATTGGAGAACTTGCATGTATTTAAAACAACTCTGATGCAGCATTTCAGAGAAACTGGGAAATGGCGACACTCTAGTAGGTAAATGCAGCCAAACCAACTAAATGGCCACTCATACGCATAATAAATCATTCAACCTAGCCTTTATTATAATGTGTGCTGGAGTTACAAACATTTTAAACTTCAGAAGTAATGAATTTAAAGTAGAAACTCTACTGTAGTTGCCTCTTAAGAAGGCCAATGCTGTGTATTTGTGCTGAAGAACTTACTAGGGGTTTTCTCAGTTTATATCAGCTTCCTGTTGTCACTTCACAAGATTTGAAACCAATGCAATTCTTTCATACATCCATTATCCAACCTGCTATATCCTAACTACAGGATCATGGGGGTCTGCTGGAACCAATCCCAGCCAACACAGGGCACAAAGCAGAAAAAAACCCCGGGCAGGGTACACACACACACACACAGGACAATTTAGAATCACCGGAGCACCTAACCTGCTTGTTTTTGATCTGTGGGAGTAAACCCATGCAGACACGGGGAGAACATGCAAACTCCACGCAGGGAGGACCTGGGAAGCGAACATAGGTCTCTTAACTGTGAGGTGGCAGCGCTGCCCAAGCAATTATTTGTTGTCAACAATTACATGAAGTAAAAAATACAGGCGTAGTTCACTCTCTGTGTACTGAAAGCTATGCACACCATGACCTATAGCCTATTCACAGCCTAAAGGTTTGGTACAATATAGCTTGTTTGGCACTGCAAATGGTCATATTTAAAGGACTGAGGCCACTAAGAGCCATTCTGTTGAAACTAAATGCTGAATTTCTCCTGTCATTAGGAAGACATACTGCCCAAATATGGACTACCTGTTCACATTGAAGTCTTAACAAGTAGCAAAAGGTACCTACCAGAAGGAACTGGCTGACAGGTCAAGAATATCTCATCCAAGCTTCAGCTCTGTCATGCCTTTTGTGATAGAAGCCACAGACCTCAGTTTCTGGGTGAACAGGCTCACATAAAATGGCAATTTACAGCAGTTTCTGGTTTTCCTAACATAATCACGGCAATTGACTGCACTCGGATTGCATTAATGGCACCTATCAAGAATTAAGCTGCTCTTGTTAACTGTAAGCAGTAACATTCCATTAATGTACAAGTCATCTGGGATGCCATGATGAGACCAACAAATGTTATGGCTTGGTGGGTCAACCTATGATTAATTTATTTTGAGGTAAAATAGTATTAGCAGACTGCTTGCTGATGGTGCTGTACATGATGGCTAACTTGTTGGTAAGGTAACTGGCTGAACCTTCAGTTTTTCATATTGTCTATATTATTTTTTACGCACACGTTTTCCTGTTTTTTGCCATATCTTCACACTCAAATCCATAGAAAGAATCCTGGACCGGGCACTATCCACACTCACACAGAGCAAACTGAGAATCAGCAATTAAGTCATTGACAGCCCTCACTCCTGCATGAGCCATAAGCTCTCAGTTGTCCACAGTGGCTTTATCTGACTAGTGCCAGATTACATTCAAGATCTTTACACAGTGAATTAATAATAATAATAATAATAATAATAATAATAATAATAATAATAATAATACATTTTATTTATATAGCGCCTTTCCCATGCTCAGGGCACTTACAGACTTTAAGAAAGAACGGCAGGGTATACAGTATTTAGCATTGTACAAACCAGATAAATAAATAAAGAAGATTAAGACAGTGAATTCAGAGAAAAAGCCTAACAGACAACATAATTGATGGTCTAGCACACACACACACACACAGGTTACATGAGCATATTGACAGAGAGGTAAACTGAGAGAAGGGTAATAAAGTCAAGTAGAGCTAAAAGCCTTCCTGAACAGA